>NW_016921376.1:79724-86575 GCF_001483705.2 Eufriesea mexicana
AGAGAGAGAGAGGGAGAGAGAGAGAGAGAGCGAGAGAGCGACCAAGGAGAATCGTCTGTCAACCAAGAAAATATTGCGGATGGTCAGATCATTGATTCTCTTGCCAACTATCGACAGTATCGTCCCCGCCAATAAAGTTCTTCTACCAATTAATTTTCTTTTTTATTTTACTGTTCGATAGAGCAGTCAGCGAAATCTAACATAGGATTAGAACCAATTTTTGTTCTCCTAAGCTTCCAAAAGTTTTTCAACGCAATTCATTATCATTGATTAAACGACTTTCTATTAAATTGTATGAATTTTTGAATTTACTTTCATTGCAGGTGAAATTATATTTTTTTTGTAGTAGTTCCGAAGTATATTGGCGTATATAGTACATAATCAGTATAAAGTACTATACAGTTGCAAATTATTGCTGACGAATTGATCGATTAATCGCTTTATTAATTTCGTGCTCACAGATACAAACAGTACTTTCTGGTCGAATTTGGATATTTCATTTTATATGGCACATATCAAAAAACAATTTTTTTTAGTAATCAAAATGAATGAATGAGTCAGAGGAGTAATCAAAATGACTTTGACTTTGGATAATCATGGTCATGCGGAAAGCGTCGACACGCAATACCAATGCACTTTAAGAAATGATGCAATAAATATGGTGGAAAGAAAATACGTGTTAGATTCTCATACTATCAAAGGCACAAGATCAGATGGATAACAATAGCGGCATCACTTGTTAATATGTTCATAACGTAATCATTATGTCAGCTAACCAATAATTTCGTACTAACTTTATTCGTCGATTTACTCCCATAATTTTTCCTTTTCATTTCATTCCATACCGTTAGGTTCTGTTCCATTCCATTCCGTTCCGTTTTGTCTGTTCCATTCCATTCCATTCCATTCCGTTCCGTTCTGTTCTGTTCCATACCTCTTCATTCCATTCCGTTCCATTCCGTTCCGTTCCGTTCCGTTCGGTTACGTTTCGGTTCGTTTCGTTCCGTTCCGTTCCCTTCCGTTCGGTTCCGTTCCGTTTCGGTTCGTTCCAATTCATTTCTTCTTGTTTCTTCGTCGAATTTTTGGTTTCAATTCTTGTTTGACATTAAAAGGTTTAAATTTGATACCAATTTTTCATAGATACGACGGCACGTTATTCGATATTTTCAATTCTATTCCGAAATCGTTTTATTTCTAACTTAGTCTTACTGAATACCGCGTAACATAATTTAATTTATAATTAGGTTTCTTTTTTTCACGCAAAAACAAAGATTATGCAAACGGCATTAGTTTGTTCCGTAAACGAATTAGGAATTTGTATGTTTCTTAAGTTCATATGATCGGATTTTGTTATAATAGATCGTGCATGAAACATAATTCGGTAAACACTCGGCTTCTACGAATTCTTGTAAAAAGGGATAAACTTCGACTTCAAATGCATAGAGGTGTATCGTTAATAAGTGAAGAATGGAAAGGGAATCGGAAGTGATAAAAGAAAAAAAGCACGCGTTAAATAACACTTGCCTTGCTATGACGAAAACACGCAATCTTTGCTTCATCTGTTTTAATTATTTATTTCGTTCAAATTAATGTAGGTTTGAACGAAGAGACCGCTTTCAAATGGTATAGGCTGCGTCATGTAAGCATGCGCAGCCAATTACGCAGGATCTAGTACGTAGTCGGTTAAACCATTTACACGATTAAAGGTTGTAGTTCTGAAACCTTTCGAATACGATCCCGTTGCGTCAACCGACTTTTTGATTCATTTGCAGGATCACGCGCTTGATCGATCGACTGATATGGACAAGTTATATACTAGCGCCACGTTTACACTTCCCTGCGTATCCAATGGTACATTATTAATTAGTTCGTACTTTCGACTGGTTCGATACCGTGACCATTATCCAATAAGAAGCGATAGAATGGCAAGTTAACAATTTCACCTTAAATACTATCATAAACATAAGCTATAAATTATAAATATAAATTATCCCGTCACGCATACAGTATTATACAGCGAGTAGATAACAAGGTGGATGCGATACTGCATATATTATATAACCAGGGACACCAATGGCTGGGCAAGTGTTTTTAAATTTTACGATTCCGTTCGAGTCGTCTGTTTCGTTGTGTCTCATTGTATTTCGTCGTATCGAATCGACTTTATCCAAATGTATTCGCGTCTAAGTGAATTCCCTGTTTAGGTAATTTTGTTTATGTCTCGTGACATACGTGTTTACTCGTATATATCTATATAAACGCCTACTATCGTTGTGCAGCATGTTTGTTTATTCATACTAGAGTTAGAAAAGCGTCGAAATCGTGTCTTGAAATAACTATGCAAATGCGCGTTCAGTCACATGTATACGAACGATGACGAGTTAGGTGCGATAGTGGTATTGTCGATTGACCTATCTCAACAGTTTTTCATCGTATTTTACTTTCAAACGAACTGCATTTTCATCATACCATTGTTATACTTCGATACCAAGCCCTTGTTAATTTTTTCAATCGATACACAGAAATGAAAAAAGAATCGAGAAACGTACTCGATCGATTTCAGAGAAGCAGCTAGATAGCTATAGCGTTTGCTACGCATTTGCTACGCGTTTAACATGATTACCCGGTGCCAATAATTTGGCGTTGCCTTGGCTAGAATTGTATAGCTAGTGAGAATAGATATCGTTATAATAGAGTAGCAACGTAATCGAGATACGTATGCGATATTAGGACCACGTCGCTTCTGCCAATGAACAGAGAACAATCCCTAGTTTCTTTAACTCTTCCTATCTTCTTTCTCCCCCTATTTTAATACGGACATCTTTACTGCGGCCAGCGAAATCATATTTCTTTATGACATATTCAGGTGCAATGCAAAGGCGAAAAGATGTTACGTTCGTGACCGACTTGTTGACAATGTAGAAGAAATCGGCGTTTACAAGAGCAAAATGGATCCAAATCGCTTTTACGCATCTGGCACGAATCCCGTGCTTAACGTTTCGTTATAAATATCATTTATGTTAAGCGGTGTTTTTGCTCGCTTGTTCGGGCGAATGCGAGTGACAATTCAGAATCATAGAATTATTGTACTTCATTGATATCGATCGCAACAAGCTAACTCTTTCTATCGTCTCACGATTCAAGATGTTTCGAAATTCATAATTTCAATTTCATAAATGTAATTCATCGACTGTAGATAATATCTGGCATTTATTTACGAATTTATCGATAACGATACTATTGCTGTCAGGCAGAATCGTAACGCGGACTTGAAAATATCAAATACGATACGTCACCCTGCATCTGCGTCTTCTATAAAGTTATTTCGTTTAAAAATAAATAAAGAAGAATTCTCGTTCGATGTCATGCCATTTCGTATATCTCGCGAAACGTGTCTTCTTACAATTCTTACATCTGAAATTCTAGATTACCGAATTAATCGACGAGTAAAATATCGTTTTGAAATATTTCGCTATAATTCAGAACTCGCTGCTTCTTGGTACACGTATTACTTTAATAACTCGCTAGCGATTTTCTCATAATTCGTCTACAATTTTACCTTCGTTTCATTTGCTCGAGAGGCTCATTATCAGAAGGGATCTTTATACGCTGCGAGGAACGAAAAGGAAATACCATACGCTTATAATCTTATCGCGCTCACGTGAAAGAAAATATTTACTATTTCCTGCAATCGACGTGGTATGTGTTAAACGAGACGAACGAATGCACCAATGCAGATGAACAGAAGGCTCGCCTACACTGATTCTACGTATCGTAGAAAAAATGATTCGGGTCGTTGGTTATCGTCAACCAATTGTCCGTATAGCATTCGTTTTTGGAGATAAACGATAGAGACTCGTATTAAGAATACCGTTCGTATTTCGTTTGGACGAAAGCAAAGAGGGAAAGAACACCGGAAGGCACTATATCGCTACTATACCGCCACGTAGACGTAGAAGTATACCTGTACATCTTGGTCACGATAAAGCAGGGCTATACATAGACTATACGTCGAACTAACTACTGCTAAATAGTACGGGTTCTATCTTTCAGTCGGTTCGACCAACGCAATAATACAGAATACGAGAATAAAGCTACGCAACGTAAAGTGAGAAAAAATTTGGTGTGATCGATGCCAGACCAGGCCAGCGTTCTTCCTTTCGGGTCAAACAAGTTCGTTGGCTTTTTTTCACGGAGCATGGTCTCACCCGTTTCTCAAACCTTCCTCGACTCTATACTCTGTTCCGTGATAATTTTCGCTTCCTTCAAGAAATCGCTCGATTAATTCGGTTTCGTTATGCATTTGATCCTCCACATTTTCGTAAACCTTCACTTCCATTCTATTCGTGTTGTAAAAAATTGTCGGAACAAAATCTTCCCCGACCGTCGATCGATCGAATCGATCCACGAAGGTTTAATTTATTCAGCCTTGACGCGTCTAATTAAAGAGACATTGAACTGTATACACTGAACGGAAAACTCGAACCACATTCGAAAATAATCATGGCGAACAAATATCAAAATCGGTGTGCAACTATAAAAAGTCTCGACTAATTTATTGATATGGATCTGTAATTAAATGTGATATGACTCGCATCGGTACAATACAAAACAAGAATAAACGAGCCAATTTATCTCTGTGTCTCATCACGTTGCGAGAACATATTAGATCGAGTAGTAGATAGTTCGAACGATAATATCGAGCAATAGAATCGCCGATAAGATGTGTTTTGATACTAGAATAATCTTATAGGCTATGCTATCCATCATTTTTTTCGCACTTTATATCTACCTATGTTCTCTCATTGTACTACTTTAAACACACATCATCTCTCTTTCTCTCTCGATACCAGCTGATATGATCGTTGAACGGATACGCACGTGACTTTGGTCTTACGATACGAACTAATGAATAACATACATGTTTTCACTGTATGAGTAAACATTACGCGCGCGTTCGCGTGTCCCATTGCTTCAGCATCCATCCTCTGACATTATCGTTGCCGATATAACCTAATTAGAGTATAGGATAACCATTCCATATTAATTTAGGGAATATAAGGTCCGATGTATGCAGAATTGGCGTTTGATTTGACTGGATCGAAAAGATCAGGTCCTGAAAGAAAATAAAGCGAGCTGTTAATTATACCGAGGCATTTTACATAACGTTGAATAAAACATATCTAATAATTGTTCTAATAAACGAATATAAAATAAAATATACCATTTATACTTAAAGTATAAAGTTTATATTATTCAAATACGTATATAATACTTTCTCATTCGTACACACGCGTGAACATCGAAAATGACGCCCAATAAAATAGTTATCGAAAATCGAATATCACACTAAAACCTTGGGCAAGGAGAAATTTTTGTGCGTTCTACTATTTGACCTTGAATCGTGGATCCACGTGCTGTATAAAATCATGCCTTTACGCCCGACGGTCGAACGTCGTTCTTGTTCCTTTTATTTTCGCTACTTATGGATCGAGCAGTTTGTGAAAAAATTTATTCGTCGATTTCTTTCCGAAAATATCGCGGTTCACTTTTCAATAATAAACTCGCATAGCCACGCGCGAATGCCAAGAGTGAGAGAATCGCATTTACCTCGCGGTACTTGTACAGAATTCGTTGCTTCAAAATATCGTATATTTTCATTTCGTATTACTGCTGTTTAACGCGTTAGACATCGAACCAATCTATCGCGAAAGTAACACGAATCGTCGCAATCCATTGTCGGCCATCTCGTCAATAAATGAACCGTGGCTTCACGAAACATACATAAAAGTTATAAAGGAGATGAGACGAACGAGCGTTCAGTGTGGCCGGTCGAGTCGACAAATTACGTAACATATTACGCGCGTCTTCTGCCACACCGTGATCGTTCTGCTTTAACTTTATCACGCAGGATACGCAGTAGATGAGTCGTCACGTCTCTCTCACTCCCCTTCTCCTCCTTACTCGTGTCGATCCAATCTTTCTTTTTTTTTATTGTTAGATCAAACTCCACCAGCCAAAATTCGAAATTGTGTTCTTTTTGATAGCTGCCAAACCATTCGAATATAATCTATTCTAAATTATTTTTATTTTCACGAGTCGACGTGAGGTTAACTCGTGGAACAAGTTTGTGACATGCGCACTACTCGGTTCGTAAAACAGACAGAGATCGAGTAAACCGATAATCGTGTTTGGATGACTCACTACTACCGAAGAACGACAATAACTCATTAAAATTAATGAACCCCCGATAAATAACTATAAAAACTAAGTAAACTTTTACAAGTTTCTTTTCATTCCTTTTATGTATATTCCTTTTATGTATCCGACGAGTCGTCGTAATTGAACCTTTTATTGTCGCAAATCTGTTCGATATCGATTTCGATAATCTATTTTACCTGAAACAATAGACACCATATGATACGACACCAAGTACGAAAACCAGTGGAAGAAGCAAGGCCATGAGCAGTTGTTTTCAAAAAGCTATAAAAACAACTACTAGGAAAATAACCGCAGGCAACTGTGAATAACATACGCTCTTTTTGATAATTCCGTGTTTCCTAATATCTCCATCTTGCCCTCTTTTGCGCCGAAATTACGCCTACTTCTTTGGCACTTGCCTTCATGTACTATCCATAGCCGCAAAACCAAACTACATTCCAAATTATATTATTCATCTATCAATCATTGTTCCCTTTTTGTAATCAGTTGCACATTTTGTATCGTCTTATCATCAACGTTTTGCTTTGGCGAAACGATGAAATAACTTATTGAGGAATGTGTGTCAAAAGTGGAAGAAAGTTACGTAAATCGGTAGTATGATAGGTATTGTAGTTGGGTGCTGCTGGTTC
>NW_016921376.1:86595-94517 GCF_001483705.2 Eufriesea mexicana
ATCGAACCACTCTTGCCACGTGCAGAAACCGGTTTATGCTGTTATTTTGTGCGACTGAATGTTGTCCTTTAAATTTTCTGTTTAGACGAAAAATCTATCGACGTCTCACAAAAAGAATATAAATTCTTAATATATCTTAATCGATGTGTTCAGTTTTTGCATAATAGTAACGTCATCTCCAGCAACATTTTACAATGTTTTAAAATCGCTAATTTCTATCTAGCGACGAATCCATTGAACCTATCGAGCAACGGTAACAAGAATGTTTATTTTGCAATCGAACATTGATCCCATATTATTAATTTAATGCATTATTATCGACACACGGATGCGTGATTATCACATCCGTGACATGGATGATGCAACAATGATCGTAATACGTACAACGGCAAAGCCACTTCTGCAGCAATATACATATGTACTACATACATACATATGCAGTATGATCAAAATATGAAATCACGGTAACAAGAGAAAAATGAGGGCACATAATATTGTTTTGTCTAATTAGCTGGACATTTTTGACTTTCAATTTGCGAAAGTTCCTGAAAATGAATTTTAACCTTAAAGTCAAATATGTACATAAAACCGTAAGTCGAATAGGTAAACAATCGACTGTATAGGTTACGTAATAATAATACGGCTAATAAACTTACAACGCAATACCGCACCGATTATACGGGCAACAAGTTCACGCGATGTCGGCCGATTGAAAACAAACCTCGATGGCCGACACGAGTCTGCGCATAAGCGTAAGGATTATATACGTTCATATACATGCGTGTGTTGCGTATATTTGAACGATTACAGAATCCGAGCAATGTTTCGTCTATCTTCTTTAGTTTCTCTTTGCTGTACTCCATTCTTTGTCCTCTCTTCCCGTATTTCATTTCAACGTGCACACTTAACATATAGAAGCAGTCGAGCTCATACTCTGTCTCCATCTCCGTCTCCGTCACCTCTCTTGGTTCCTTTTTCTATGTCGCGTGATGTTATACGTGGCCATTGTGCGCGCGCATCTCTTCCTAAAACAACGCACGCCGCAACTGCTCCGGCGATATTTTCTCTTCCCGTTAATAAATATGCTAGATATAATTGCTGCTAGATCGTAAATATTTTGAATACACGATCTATATACGTGAAATCGTTAAACGCATTTTGCTCAAACTTTTCATAAAAATGTTTATAATGAATCTTCGATACGAATGCTGTTATTACCAGCGAGTTGATTGCAAGCATCCAAGAACGATCAATGATTCTCATGTGCATTCTAATCGTTTACCATTGGAAACATACATATGTATGTACACGAAAGAACATAGCCAGAAAGAGAGGAGGAAAGAAAGGAATTAAGTTTAATTCTCGAGTTGTCGATTCTAGTATCGAATATGTTAATTGAAACGTTATTCGTACGCGATATGCTTTCGAATAAACTTTATTCGATGACACGAAATTCGGGATTGAGTTCGATTAAAAATTATCGGTGGTAAATCCAATAAAAATAGAATTGTAAATGAGAGAAAACTTGCATCATACGATTCGGCAATTACGTGACACAAGAATGAAGCAGTTGTGATTCTTCGATAAACAAGAGAACCCCTGCCTAGAAGCTACGTGACGCGGCGCCGTTTCAGAGGGCGTCGACGAAGTCGTCCGATTCTACGTAGAAGCAACGGCGTGGCAGGAGGGTAGCGGCGGCAACGAAAGTGTGGTGGGGACAGAGGACTCGTCGATGTCGGGACGTGATCAACGATGAAGGAGAGTGGTGGGGCTGTTAGTAAGCGAAGCGGCCATCTTGTGAGGTTCAGTCGGAAACCAACTGCCGAGCAGTGAGGGAAGGTGAACGAAAAGACTCGATGTGTTAGCTGAAGGATTTTTTTAATGCGCTTCCGAGCCCGGTTACCGCTACGTGCGAAAGGCTGTGCGATACCGTCAACGGAACAGCGACCATCCAGAGATTTTCGCATACGGAGAAACTCCGGTTTATTCGGCGACAAGTCTCTCAGCGTAGTAGCAGGCGAGTCGAGGGAGCTGAGGTAGGCGAAATTTTGACGCTGTGGGAGAAGTCAAAACGGAATCGCGGAATCGTATTAAGATCTCGATTCGCGCAGAGAGAACTTATACGTTAATAACATCTCATCGGATCGAAGGCACTGGACGAAACGAAAGCATTTTGCCTATTCGAATCCTCGAAGATAGCGTGGAAAGGAGGAATAAAAGAGAAGAAACTAGGAGAAGGGTAGAAGATTAAAGGAGGGAGATATAACCAAGAGAAAAGAAAGATAAAGCGCAGTGTCAAAGCCTGTGATAGTATTTATTCAACCGATTCAGCTACGGGGCGGTATCATCTACCACAGTAGCTTCATTTATCGCTCGTATAAGTTGGAAGAGGGACAGAGCGATAGATAGTCTTTATATATTTATTTATATCTGTGATACCGACACTGATATACATCGAATTATCCCGAGGTAGAAACATCGAGAGCGTGTATGTGAAATAGAGACAGAGAGAAAGAGAGTGGGATAGTGTGACAGAGAGAACGAGCGAGCGAGCGAGCGAGCGAGAGAGAAAGAGAGAGAGTGAGAGTGAGTACGTCGGTAAAGGGAGCAGAAAAGATCGAGGGAAGCGACATAGCAGTTTGGAAAATCGAAATATCGGGGAAAAAGATTATATCAGTATCTTAGTGGATATAGATGTTTTTGTATATACGACTGACTCTTTTTTACAATTATTGATATCGAGAGAAGAGCGAAAAAGTGAGAAAGTTTCATTATCGTTCTTTAAACAAGAAAGAAAGGAGACTCATAGGAGAAAAGACACGAGCAAAAAGAGTTTTGTTTTAAAGGAGAAAACACTTCCTTTTCTTGGCTTTTTCCTGGACATTAAAGAATCGAAGTTAAGTGGCATTGTCGCGTGCAAAAATGGTGGAGAAAATCTTGGAAGAACGAGAAGATGGGTGCCAAGAGGTAGCGAGAGGTAAGAATATTTTCTCTTAAACGAATACTAATTCGCATCGAATCAAACAATCATTACGACGCCCTGATATCACCCGCGACCATTTTATTCTTATGCCGGTACAACCGCGGTTGACTCGTTTATTCCTCTAATTTCTTCGTTTTCTTCGTTCGTGTTCCTCGACAGTGCGTTTCTTCCCAAACAATCACGCGTATATCGTTTCCATATCGTTTCTATGCGAATTTTGTCGCCAATTAACCGAGAAAAAGCAACATAAATATATCGTTTCGATCGAGAATCCGATTTTTCTTCGTATAAAAAGAAAGAAAGCATATAAAATAACTACACGATGCGATAAATAGAAATTTTCAAGATCAATCACTGGGGAGCAGCACGGGACGTGACAATCGAGTCTCGGTTGACGGGAAGAACTTTCTCGAAGCCGGTGCGCGCGTTGCTCGCTAGCGTTCTCTCGGCTTCGGGTTTTCCGTGTTAGTAAAAATTCAAATTAGCTCGACTGTGAATAATCATGATCGTAAAATAACATCTTTAGCTTGTATCGTTGTAATATCTCGCTAGTTACGACATAATACACTTTCTTATAATTAAGGTCATGTAATTTCAACGGTCACTAAATACCCTCGAAATGGATATTTAAATATTCGGTTGAGAGTTATCAAACTAAAGTTTTCGTTGTTCCACTTGATTCTATATAAATATTATTCCGCGCTGTACAAATATTCTATAGCGATTATGTTGTTGTGCCGAAAATATTTTTACGTTTAAACGATCCGCTTCTGTCCTGTTACACCTTCGTTCTTTCCTCTGTTTCGTATGTCAACATAGTACTCGTACGCCAGTTGAAAAATATAGCATCGCTATATCGTATTTTATTCCATTATTTCAATGTCCATCGTAGACCTAATTATTTTTACTTTCTCCGTTTTAACTTAGTACATATCCTTGATATCTTAGTTGGATATTTCGGAGCTGAAATTACGTTGTTTTGCAACGTTCCGAGAAAGGATTAAGAAAGTTGTTAAGAGAAATAAGTATACTCGCGGTAAAGCATGGTACGATGTTATAAGGATACAGCATGCATGGTTGAATTATTTTTTAGGGTCGAAGTGGGTTAGTCGGTTCGCGTTCGAGTTGGATGCAAATTGCAAAGGGTGTCGGTAAGGGTAACCCAAACAAAGAAAATGGAAGGGGCGCAACGGCGAAAGGGAGGGAACCTTCATGCGCATGTCAGATTCGTTGCTACCCTTCGTTTTAAAGGGAACGGTTTGTTCCGAGGAATAAAAGAATTTGCGTGTACTTTACTTCGAAAGGGAGCCGCGCGAAGCTAACTTTCGGATAGTAAAACTTTCAATTGAAATTTCATACGTTGTAATTGTTCGTTTCGACGAAGAAAAATGGAACAAACTTTTCAAACGAACATAGTTGTTTTACGATATGATAGAAAACCGAGGTCGTAAAGTTTTTCGCTTAAAAATGCATCGAATTTGGAATATATCGGGTTTATATCCGTTACATCGAGTTTTAACGAAACATTCAAGGATAGATCGAACTGGTTTCATAAGAAATTCAGCACAGTAGATACTTTTTCTTTCTTCTTTTTCCTTCTTTACATTTTTTTTTTTTTTTTCTCCAAAGAAATTTACACGTGAAAAACGAAGTTAGTTTCTTTTCCTTTTTCATTTTGAGTCCACTATTGTCGCGGGTTTAGCGGATGCAACAGCAACCATTATCGTATGTGCATATCTCGTGTAAGATGGCGGCGTTCCTTTTCTGTGCCAGTCATTGAACTCCGAGCTCTCAGTGCCTCGGTTGTCTTGCTTCTTGCGTTGCATTGCGCTGCGTTTTATCGTCGCTGTAACTAACGAAAAAATACATTTACTCTCGGCGAAAACAACTCCATCGCATTATAAAAACGCAAGATCTTTGAAATTCTAATTGCGAGCTTCGATTCGCAAGGACCGCTGACTCGATGCAACGCAATCCGACATGATCTGACTTGATCGGATTGTATATCGCAATTTAAATGTAGGTCCAATTATCTAATCGTGATATTTTCGTTATTCGGTAAATTTATGAATGTGTACTCTTTATCTTCCAATTTCGATGACCTTTAAACACGTACACAACCTTTTCCCCTGTACATAAGAAGTGGTCGGTATTAGTTTTTGAGATATTCGCAAAAAACTTTTCGCGTTATACAATCGTACTTTGCTCGTACATACGTACGTGTGAACACCCGTGGCAGCGTGTGTCGTGTCAACATACGATCGCCGCTTTTCTACTATTTCTATAAATTGTGTACACAACGGGTGTACTCTTCAAAAGGGTACTTCTCATCGATTCAAACCGGACTTTTCTCCGAGTATACTTTGTATATCATATTTAGTAGTTGGTCCCTTTGCCACCCAATGGTAGGAATTTTAAGATATATTTTCTATTCATTTATTAACGAACCAAGTTCATCCGTTGTATGCAACGTTTATGGAAACAATGGAGAAGCGGCGATCGTACAACGATGCACGCACTATCGCACTATCCACGGGCAACGTACAATTGTATAACGCGAAAAGTTTTTTGCGAAAACTAAGATCAACCACCACCCTCCTCCCTATTTACGAAGGAGAAAGTCGCTGGAAATATTCGTTTCTATGGTATATTTGGAAGCCATGGAAATTGGCTGCTTCCGTTCGCTGAACGAACGGTTACATCGACGAGTCGATCCGTTATTCTATTACTCTTTGTTGTTTCATCGACTGTGTGTATGTTTGTACACGCGATATATTTTCCTACCCATGCGACGAGTCTCTGCACTTTCGACTCGAAGAAATATGCCGGTCGCGCGTGATTCCTCATTTTTTATCGAGCGATTTCGCTTGCATTTCAAATTGGTTAGTTTTTAAATCCAATATCGGCAGACAGCGAACAGAATGTTGCAATTTATCTTAATCTCGTGCGTGTAAATCGTATCGCGGAATTGGTTATCCCGTTGACAATCCAGTATTCCGTTCCAGTGCATCAGTTGTTCGTAAGAGTTTTCGTGCCTTTTATTTATGTCGAAACCGATGATATCTATGAATTTATAATTTCCTTCGATAAGGTATATATCGGTTGATAGAAATCGTTATCAACTGCCCAATGCAACCATTGAGTTATAGAAACGAATCAAACGTGTCATCAGCCCCGGCTGATACGGTAAATATCGTTAATAAGTACGCATAAAACGAACGATGACTAATACCGTAATATTTGCGGTCGAGCAACGTGTAAATGAATCTGTGTAAGAATAAATACGTAAACGTGTATTGTGCCTGATACCAAGTTAACAAAAATGGAGGGGGGCTAACACGTGTGTGTGCTTGTTGGTGGTTGCTTGATTCTCGTGAAATTCTTCCCGCAAATAAACAACCGTTGCATAACCGCGTCGTGTTAGCGCTTAATCCAGAGACTTTGTACATTTTTTTCTTCTTTTTTTTTGTTCTGATCATTTTTCTCTAATTTTCCTGTTATTTTCGATCGACATTAGATGCAGTTCTTTTTTCACGCGCGACAAAAGTAACAGCGACAGAAGAAAAAAAAAAAATTTCCATTCTTATTTATTACATTTTATCTTCGAATAGAACCATCTACTCTGTTTGTACGCGTTTTATCCTAGACTATCGTGCGAAATTAGAATATACGTGTGTAACGTTTTTGTTTTAGAAGATGCAAATTGCAGAGAGACTGTGAATACTACCGGTGAATCTATCAGCGCGGTGCAAGCTCGACAAGAAGAAGCTAGACGCAAAAGACGTAAGAAGAAACGATCTGGCTCGTCCTTGATGTCCTCTTGTTTTCAAGGTAAAATTTGATCCATGAAAAGATTTCTGACATGTTGCGTGAAGTAAAAAGAATTCCTATGCTCATGCGGCACGATAAATATCTGGTGTTTACTCTCGTATGATTAATCGGAACGGATACTGTTAACGAGTTAGCTCGATATAACAGCGTTCTTCGTGCGTATCGTGGTGAATTTTAACGAGAATTCGTATAAAAGTTAAACGATTTTTATTAAGCATTGTAATATATTGAAAATCAAGCGTGTACGGATCGTTAGTTTAATTACACCGGTCGGTCGGTACGAAATGTGCATAACGTTGGGTAGGTAGGAGAAACGTGGACGAAAAGAAATACAAGGTAGCGGTGAATTTGTTTACGAGATAATAAAACTCGTTGATAACAAATCATACGAATCGTTTAGCTCGTTTTCGTGGACACGCAATTCAGTTAGGTATCTCTGTCACACCCCTATTCCAGTGACTTGCATTTCAGTTAGGTATTTGACCTTGTATAAGTTCAGAATGTTCGAGAAACTCACGTGAAAGGGGTATGATCGATCGTACATGCAAGCTAAAATTTTCTTACCGGTGCAATGGCCGACCACTTTTGTACTCGTTCGTGCATACTTTGCGTCACGAATGTCATAGTACGACGTAATCACTCGTTAATTTTCCCTTCTTCCTCCGTTTGTCTCGATGATATACATAGTTTAAATAAAAGATGCGCTAGGCAACAGTCTCTCAATCTTAAATTTGGAAAAATGAACGACTGTACACCAGAGTACCTCTTTAAACCAGCGCGTTAATAAAAATATCGAAAAAAATGCATATCGGAGAGATATAATTTCCTTTCTTAAAAACCATTGACCGAGTTCATTGGTTGAGACCGTTACGTCATACCATACGATCGATTCGTATAGTACCGTAGAGTTTCAGTGTTCGAGAAGCTTCCATTCCGTACTACTAGTGGTAAACTAGGCATGAGCGCGCACGTATACGTTAAAATCTGGGCCACGGGTTAACTTGTCGATATGTCTCAAGTACCAACATCTTTTCTTTAGACTTTTTTACCTTTGCTCCTTTGATCTTTGTCGTTCTTTTTCCTTTTTTTTTTTTTTTTTTTTTTAAAA
>NW_016921376.1:94761-139552 GCF_001483705.2 Eufriesea mexicana
TTTTTTTTTTTTTTTTTTTTCAAAATTTATTTTCATGGTATACGCATATTTTTTAATTATAGAGTTTAAGGACTTCCAGTTACGGAACATCCATCATTTTATCGGTTTTGTAATTATACTTTCTTCAACTTCTCACGCGTTTGCAAGCAAACTGGAAAGTAAACATTCTCGTAAACATTTAACGTCTTACTCGTGCGATGATAAACTTTTAAATCTTACCGGTGTCTCGTTTAAAATTACCTGATCATTACAGGTATTACCTGATCAGAGTTTCATAATTTTTGAATTATTCGCCGGATGAATGATCTTTTATTCGTACATGACTAAATAATTCATTTACACGATTAAATAATTCGTTAATACATGTTACTATATACAAATTAAAAGTAACGTGTATGCGTATTGGTTGAGAGGGGGGTGGTGGGGGGAATTATCGGCTTCTGGTTGCTAGGTATTCGGCAGCGGTGTTGCCAAGCAGAATCGTATCTTTGGCGCGAGGCAAATGGGCGGGAGTTAGGGGGAGAGCAAAACTGTTGGTTAGGGAACAGAAAAGGGAAGGTAAAAAGTGAGTTGATAGATGCTTGCAATACATACATACGTACATACATACTTATTTGCAACGTTGAAACGAGGGAACGAACGAACGAACGAACAAACGAACAACGCGCTGGATAGAATGGAACGGAGCATCGCTTTATCGGGGCAGCGAGGGGAGCGCGAGCAAGAGTGAACAAGAGGCATAAAGATCTCGGACAGGGAGACAGAGAAGAGAAAACATGTTTATATGCGCAGTAGTTTTACGATGCTGCTTCCCTTATGTATTGGTGGCCCCCCTTTGGCCTTAACATTGATTACGTTATACACGTAGCTTGGGATTAATCGTTCGCCGTTTATATACTATCGTAAAGGGAGCGTTATTACATATGTTATATCGAATTAAATCGATTGCAAATATCGGACTATTTATATTTGTATTTTTCATTGTTCAATAACATTCCAAGTAAAACATTTGATTGTTTTCATCGATAATGGTACCGTGATGGTATTTAACAATCACGGACAGGGTTGCCGGGTAGAGACTCTCGGTTTCTCCCCCACTCCTAGCGTTATCCCTCCGTCGTTTGCCCTACTCTTCTCGCCGAAACTGCCTGAGACCGTGGCTGGTCGGGGAAAAATAACGGGCGTCCTTTTTGTATACGGAACTCGATTTGGCTTTCCGTTTACCCTCTGCCGTATAATAAAAAGCAAAGTGTCAAAGTCGTTTTGAATAATTTTTTGAAATTACCGGGAAATAAGGTAAGATATATTTTGAAAATTAATTCGTTAGTTTAAATAAGTAATACGAATTATTATCAACTATTTCTTAAACTGTGAAGTTATATACATTTGCTTATTGTATGTATCGTGTTAAAAATTGTTTTATGAATAGGTAACAATATGACTGGTCTTAATAACAACTCATCGATGTTGCAGCCAATGAATGTAAATATGAATATGTTTAATTCTTTAACGATTATGCATATTCTTAGTATTTCAGATGACGCTATGAATATCGAAGTTGGCTTGGCGAAGGTAATGTACGTGTTTTCTTAATTACTTCGAATTTAAGGAAGAAAAACATTTTTTAAGTAATACTCATTTTAGAACTGTGATGTAAATTTTCTGTGTCTTATTTCTGTGGTGTTGCATTTTGGATAGAATTGCAAGTTCAAAAAGTAAGAGTATGCAAGTAGAGTTTTCGTTGTTCATGGTTGAAAACCGGAAGACCCTTTTTTCAAGGTAGAAAGAAATACTTAGGTGGTCCGGGTACCCATGGTTGTACGAAACAGATACTGAAATAAGATATACCACATTTTCAACTTTGTTAGTTTTTTAGATATATATATCTTTAAATCTATTTTATAAATAATACCTAATAATCTAAATTGCATTAACAGATACATAAACAGACACTGACTGACACAAGCTCTATATGGGTCCCCGCAACTACTCCGAAAAGGAAGAAAAGGAAAGAAGAAGAGGTTCATTGATTCATGGCTATCAGAGATCTCTTTTTTCTCATCTTGGTTGGCGAAATGTAAAAGAAAGCCCCTATGAAACAAAATATTTCGCGAGCAACCAAAGCCTACAAGCCAGGAAAATCGAATTGTTACGGCAGTGTACACAGCTATTAAATTATGAACCTTACGTCGTATTCCGTTTATATCTATGACAATTTATTTCATTAAATCGACTTCTCGTTCAAATTTCTTTGTTGAACGACATTTATTTAGACTACCGTTTCTGACCGAAGGAAACTTGGCGTAAGAATAAAGTTCTATAAGCGACACCCGTTATTTTTCTCATTCGGTCTCTTCGTCAGTATCGGCGGAAAGAGTAGGGCAAACGACGGAGGAACAGCGTGTTAGAACGGGGGAGACCGAGAGACTCTCCCCGGCAACCCTGATTGGGACTTAACGAGTCTTGTTCATAATTTTGGAACCAAAAAAAAGAAGCCCAGCTGTCTAAAACCATCGGTATATTGTGAGAAGTCGTTACTCGATAAAGCGTAGACTATTCAACGGAGTAATGGTAAAGGAATTGTGCTTGATACCAAACTCTCGAGTCGTTTTTGCGTACGTGACGCTGCGTGATTATTTTCAGACAGCCTTGCTTGCCCCTCTCCTTCAATTTCTCTTCTTTCGTCCCCTTCTCCTTCTCTTCTCTATATTGCTTTTGCTCTTAAAATTACTTATTCATAGCATATATTATCTTTTTATAATAACTATTATCAAACTAGAAAATTCTATATTTGTTACAGAACTGTATAGATTAACTGGCGAAGTTCTTGGTGAAGGTGCTTACGCCTCGGTTCAAACTTGTAGATCTCTCTACACGGACCTGGAGTATGCTGTTAAAATTATCGACAAAATTCCCGGGCACGCACGGGCACGTGTATTCAAAGAAGTCGAAACGTTTCATCATTGTCAGGGACATCCAAATATTATTCAATTGATCGAATTTTTCGAAGACGAGGAAAAGTTTTACCTAGTGTTCGAGAAAGTAAACGGTGGTCAACTACTGAGTCGAATACAAGAAAGAGTTCACTTTAGCGAACGAGAAGCAAGCCAGATAATTCTAGAGATCGCGAGCGCGCTGAATTTTCTTCACAAGAAAGGTAACGCAATTTCTACTATTTATTATGATTAAACGCATACGTGCAACTATTATACACTTTTCATTGTCCATGTACGATCGATTATTCTAAACTTGCTACTTTTCGTATTACTAGGCATTGCCCACAGGGATCTGAAACCCGAAAACATCCTGTGCGTATATCCGGATAAACTAACACCGATTAAAGTCTGCGACTTCGATCTTAGTTCAGGCATTAAGTTTAACAACTCGCTGTCAAGTCCTGTAGCTACACCGCAACTTCTAACACCAGTCGGTAGCGCTGACTTCATGGCTCCGGAAGTAGTGGAAGCTTTCATCGGAGAAGCGAATTATTACGACAAACGTTGCGATCTCTGGAGCCTTGGAGTGATTATGTATATTCTCCTTTGTGGTTATCCACCTTTCTATGGAAACTGCGGTTCCGGTTGCGGTTGGGAGAGAGGAGAAAATTGTCAGGCTTGTCAAGAGCTTCTGTTTACCAGTATTCAAGAAGGCATGTATGAATTTCCGGACAACGAATGGAGGTGCATTTCGGAAGATGCGAAAGATTTAATCAGAGGCTTACTGGTCAAGGAAGCTCATCAAAGGCTTAGCGCCGAGAGTATTTTAAAACATGCGTGGATTAACCCTGGTCCTAGCTCTGTCGAAAATACCGAGAAATCTCTTATGACTCCTCATATTATCAGGTTCGTCATATTCTTAATACGATCACTCGATTGCCGGGTTATCAAACAGTTCAATGTGTCAACGTTTTCGAATTGTTCGAAAAGATAATGGTCTAATCACGTCGTTATATTTGTTTTTGTTCGCAGGAGAAATAATTCTGCTAGAGAACTCTCGGCGTTTGCCGAATCAGCAATGGCTGTGAATCGTGTGGTACTTCAACATTTCTCCGTAAATTTGGAGGATTTGGCGGAGAAAAGGGAGCCGAGATTATCTACTTCGTCCACGGACGAAGATAACCATCCGTATGGTCACATGTCCGATTCGGGCAGCGAATTATCGGAACATAGTAAGATTTGTGCGACTCATTCCTCGAGCGAGTTTGATGCGAACTTGCGCTTGAAATCTGGCTCTGTTCATTCGAGCATCGATCTAATCGATTCGAAAGTTATTGGAAAAAATCGACTGATTGGCAAGGATTCGTCGCTTCATCAACTGTTCGGTTTGTCACCGCCAAGCGAAAGCCGCCTGATGCAGCGTCGTCTAAAAGCTCGTTCGGATCTACTTGAACGTCAGACCAACAAAACAGTTATCGCATCCCCTAGTGGCTGAAAGGTGACACCTTTAAGAGAGAAACACAGATCTCCTTTCTTGGTAGCGCGTATAATTCATATTTACACGTCTGCATATACGGATACGAAAGAAGCATGTACAGTAATGTTATCTATCGATAATTTACAAAGGGTAACCATGATATAAATGATATTTCATGATTGGCTAAACGAAGGTTGTGTTTCATTAAAAATGATGAACTGCATTGCAATGATTCGCACGACAATTGACGGATTATTACACACATACACACGAGTGTATTCTACACAACGACACGTTAGAGGCTGGCACAAAAACGTGTCCTCACTCCGATGTTACATTCGCACGTACGTGCGCGATGCTAAAAATACACGACACTCAGGCAGACAATAATTCTTCGTGACTTTCTATTTTCTATGGAATTCAAAGAAACATTGTACCCGAGTATTTTGTTTCCTTTTTCTTTTTCTTTTTCTTTTTCTTTTTGTTTTCTCTCTTTTCTTTCGTTGTGCTTTTACTACATTTTGACAAGTCCAACCAATCATATTCTGTCTTATGTTTGCTCTATAAATTTGTAAAAGCGCGGTGTTGGTCTGATTTATTTTGTTGCATGTTACTTTGTAATACATTCGTTAAATAATATGAACGAACATAAGCAAGCAAACACAGCACAGATTCGATACACATAATTATGTACATATCATACAATTGGAGTAACCCATAGGAATTGGAGAAAACCAAATGGGAAAGCCCAAATGGTCACGCAAGTTTAAATTCGTGATGAAATTAAAATTACTGTTAGCATGGAACTCGAAGAAACGTGTAAAATCTGTAATATGTACATTCCACCCTCGATATCCATTAGATGTGAACATATAGCATAATATGAGAAATAACTTACGGTAGATAATGTTTCTGTACTTTTGCTGTTATAGTGTCTAGAGAAGTACATACATGCTCGTTCATATGGATTTATCGAAACGGATATACGGACAGGCGCTAAAGAAGAGAAAATAATTTGTTCGGTATCTTCTCCAATCATAAATATACACGCGTATGTGTGTGTGTCTGTGTACGTGTGTGTATGTACACGGATGTATGTATGCATACACGCGTGCATATACACACACGCACACACATATATACACGTGTATATTTGCTTCCTTTCTTTTTGTTAAACGATTTCTTTAATTCCGTTTTATATATTTTGGAATGTAGATACGATTAACGAAATATTTCCACGATTCTCTTCTTTCCTAATGATAATTTGTTCGAGAATGGTGAAAAATAATAAGAGCAACACTAGCAACAACAACGCATCTTCGAACGAAAAACAGCGGTGTTGCGGTAAAATGAGTAAACCGAAACCGCTCATCTTGGTGCATGTTACGAATAGTTTGCTCAGTAGGTTTCTAAGATCGTAGTAGAGTGTAAGTTCGAAAATGTCTTAAGGAAGATTCCAAGAAAGGAACAAAGCGCGTTTTTATCGAAAAAAAAAAAAAAAAGGGGGGCGACAACTACGGCCATTTTTTTGTAAATGTCTCTTAAGCATCTTTGTAGGAGTTAGTATGTAAGGAAGATAAAAAAGTTAGTTTAACAAAAAGAAAAAAGAAAAAAAGAAAAAAAATACAGAAAAAAAATTGTACCTGCGTCGTAAGTGATTAAGAGTATACCGAGTAAAAGAGTGAAAAGGAGAAGTACAACATGGAGCAGAGATCGAGAGCTATATTCGATAACGTGCACGCGTATGTATGCACGTTAACGGGTAAATTTTCTCGAAAAACCTAGATTACACAAAAATCACATCTATTACTGTTACGTATTTTTGTAGAGTTTTATCGACGAAATGTCGTTTTATCGTCTACCCACCTACAGTTGCGATTACTCTGTTTATTACAGTCGGCTATTTTTTCCTTTCGTCTAATGATTTTCGTTTTCATAAATCGTTGAATACTTCTCGCTTGAATGTTGCATTTCGACGATACACAGGATACGTGTCAGACATGACAGACAAGTTATCGTCGTTCAGAGTATAGCAGTATCGTTCGTTCTCTTTGTGTGTACTCTATATGGTTAAGTTTGTGTCGGTCGGAGTTGTATCATATGCAGAGAAACGAGGAGAGAAAAGCTACAGAAAGATCTAAATACGTTTTCCTTTTTAGTAGTAGTAGAGAAATACGCGGTACTTTCGACCATGTTCATTTTACGTGTTACGATGGTGTGTAGAATCGTGCTGTGCGGTGGGAGACTCTTTACTCAGGGCAGTTACAATGAGCTGCGCAAATTTGTTACAAATTACATACACTATCGCGTTTGAAGAAAACCGAGGAGAAAGAGCTTATAATGTCTGTATGCGATCGAAGTCCATCCAGGGTTGAAAATTAATCGTCACTTTGTTCTTCCTTCTTACAAACTAACCCTGAAAATAAGCTTTATCCAAAGGTATTACGTGTGATACACGAATAATACCAAAAGTCAACGCATAGAGGTGATAGCATTATTAAACTTTCCTCGAGGACGTTCGATCTTTCCGAAATCTCCTATACAGATCTAATTTTGCCATATACTTTCATTCGATTTCCATGGAGGACAGTTGCCAGACTATATAACTAACTGTATAATCGATCGTTAACGAATGTTTGGTTACCCCATCGAATTCGCCCGTTCGAATGCGTCAAGTTTCGAGGAAAATCGGCAATTTCCTCGAGAATTGATACATTTGTTAATGGATGTAAAACGTTATCGATTTGTCATAACGAGAAGAACCATATGAAAACGCATGCATCATCGCACGTGCTTACGACGTAGAGACGAAAAAAAGCATTACATTAATTACGTCCGTGACTCTGATCATGGAGAAAGCATTAAGAAACACGAATATATCGCGATTCTTGGTCCTTTTTTTTCTTCTTCTTCTTCTTCTTCTTCTTCTCCTCCTCCTCCTCCTCCTTCTTCTGTTTTCTCCCGTAAAGCGAAAGATACGGTGACGTGGAGGAGAAAATGTTATACGCGAACGGAAAGATACAGACAATCTAGGGATGAAATCGAAAAAGTACGAGGGGGGAGGGGGATAATGATACGTGTTGGATACATGGTTATACTTACACGTGATCGTACCTTTCCAACTTTTTATCTCGCCACTATTATCACTCATTATCGATTGACACGTTTCTTTCTCTCTTGGATGTACATCTGTTTTCTTTTTTTTTTTTTTCTTCTTTTTTTTTTCAATTTTCAACGATGCATTTTCTGTTACTTGTTTCGTTCTTTTAAATTACAATAGGGTGTGGCGTAACCAACCATAGCATTGATAGAATAATTTTATGAGGAAATAATGCATTCTCGACCGATATCCATTTCTCGCATTGTTTATGTCTTCTTCAGAGTGTTCCATTTAATTTACGTCCCCTCGAATCATCGTCATCTCACATTTAATCGCTTTAGAATGGGTAACCATCGTCATCGATATCAATTCGTTATCAATTCGATATCCATCAAGCATGCATCGTAACAACTATGTATCGTCATTGCGTTAATTGAAACGACTCAAACACGAATAATTGCTTTCTCGAAGGGACATTAAATTGCGAGAAGAGGGTGCGTAGAGCGAAGGACGTGTGCAGCAACGAGTCTTGCGTAAGGAAAGCAACCGAATCGGAATACGGAGGAAAAATCCATGGCCATAATAATATAGATCTTTAAATTGCAATAACGCGAGTTGGTGTGGATGCGTCGTATGTGTTGTGCGTGAAAACATAATTATATGTACGAGCGAAAGTATGTGCTCCAGTTTTTCTGTATGCGTGTACGGATGTATATATTTGTATGTGCGTGCATACGTGCGTATATATTATTGCGAGCTCGAATGAAGAAACAATATTTAGCATATAAGCGAAAGGATAAATACCTTTGTATAGGTTTGTAAAACTACGTGGTAAGGTACCGCTGCATTATTATACCGACGAGTCTTTCTTCGATCATTATTCAAAAACTCGTATTTCATGAATCTTTCGTACTTGCGTTAGGACGAGCGCACTTGTAACTTCGTTTCTTCGTTTTTTCGTTTATTCGTTTATTCGATGATACACAGCGGTTCGAAGCGTGTACTACTACACTACACTACACTACTACTACTACTACTACTACTACTACTACTACTGTCACCACCACCACCACCACCACCACTACTACTACTACTATTACTACTACTACTACTACTACTACTACGTTAAAAAAAGAACTAGGATATCGCGTGCATATTTCCTTATACGAAGTTCATCGATTATCGGTTCGAAAATCAGCTGTTTACACAGATGCGTATAAGCATGTAATTGTCGATGTTGGATGGATTATTCGTAGAAAATTGCGATTTGTAAGATTTTAACGTCGACAATTTTCGATCGGTCGAAAATCGTTCACGAACCGGCCAAAAAAATTGCAAACACTCGACATATCGCAACTCGTGTGCTAAGAACGCTTATGTATGAGACGTGCATAACATCGCTTGGGAGAGTTTTTTCCGGATAATAATACAAAGCGCGCGTCTCCTTTTCTATCTCTTCTCCGTCTTCGAAACGAGAAGAAGCGACTAACGATCTTCTTTTTTTTCTTCTTCTTCTTCTTTCGAGCATGTAAAAACTTGACAAGGGAAAAGATGTATTGCGTATGCCCTGGAAATGACATTTCCGTTATGTTCTCTTTTTTTTATTTTAGGCAAAAAAGCAGTATAAAGGAGAAAAAAGAAAAAGGTCCTTAAAAAGAACGAATAAAAAAAATGTTTACGAATGCTTTTTAAATAAACACCAGTTTCTCTCTTTTCTTTTTCTTTTTTCCTCATCTACTTTTTATCTCAGCTATTCGCAGAATTTGAAAATGTATATTGCGATTCCTTTCCATTTTATACCGTGAATATTTTACGAAGAAGCCCGTCGTTACTCTCCTTCATCGTAAATGAAGGCGTTAAAAATTACGAAATCGATCGTGAGATTGATGCTCGTCCTCTTTTTCTGTGAAAAAAAGGATGTGGAACTCTAAGATTCTCTTTCGCACGGAAAACGACCGAACGAGAAAGAGGAAACGTGCGACGATGGTGGTAAAAAGAATGGAGAGAACATGTATTTCATCGTACGAAAATGTGTGAAGCATTACTGCGAACTCTATATGTATGACTAGAAACAATTTTCAAAAATACACAATCTCTTGCAAAGTAATTTCGCGATTCAAATTCGAGATGTGAGGGAGGAAGTTGAGAAAAAGAGAGCGTATGCGAGAGAAAGAGAGAGAATGGGAGAGAGAAAAACATTTTCGAAATTGGTATTTGTCCGAGTTGCAAACGGCATTGTTTTTTCCGTGTAAAAGCGAGCAAGTTTTATGAGGACTTTGTAAGCTTCCTAATAAAATAGCATTTAATCGATTAACTAGCAAATATATCTGATTGTTTGCAGTCTAATAATGATCTCTTTCTCTTTCCATTTATAAGGGTATCTTCTTTTATTTCGTGATCAATTTTTCAATATGTTTGTACAATCGATTTAAAATAGAAGACAAAGATGTATACATGTGCATTGCTCGATTCATCCACTGCAGTTATTTGCCTCTTTATTTTTATACTACCTGTTTTATAGTTACGAAATGTAAGTCTCTGTTAGACATTGCCTTAAGCTCTGTGTAATATTGCATTTTCAATTGCTATATGCGTATCTCCGAAAGCGAACTGTAAAAAAAAATATTGATCTTAGTTATTTTCATTTTAAATAGTTGAAAATTTTCATTTTTAGAATTTTCGAAATTTTCCAAACTTTGTTACCAATGCATATCGTATAATTGTAATTTTGATAAAATCGCAGAACATACGTAACGCAACATGCGAGATAAACTTACCTTTCTCTGTTTGCATTTGTTTCCTACAAATGTATCGACCAAATATATCCCTCCTTCTTCATCTCCTTGAGAATACATATTCTGTCAACACAGTAGGCATAGTGATTATCGAGTTGACGAACGAGAGAGTATCGCAAGTATTGGACCAAGGAAGGTAACACGATGGATCGAACGAATTCTCGTGGTTCGAATTCTTCGACGATTGGAAAACATTTGGAAAAGCCACCACCTTTCAAATTATGCTTTCCCAAAGATAGATTGCTCGGTAAATCGTATATACGTTTGCCGAAAATCAATGGTATATTTTTATAATATTTACAAAACGTTTCAAACGTATACGATATCATATATGCCCGTAATTTCGTACTAATTGCATCGTTTTACCATTGCGAGTCAAAATCAAACGAAATCTGCAAAAGAATTAGCAAAGCATGTTAACTAGCAACCGATTGGACATATGACATAGCCCATATTGCATTACAGATAATACGATCACGCCGAAATTTTATTCAAAGGGATACACGGACACGATTGATATGCACGAAGAAAATACGAAACAACAGGAAAACACTTGCAACTCTCGAGCTTTAGTTACCAGTCACGCGTAACTTAAATTATTTTATTCTGCGTCTTACGGAAGTCAGACACAAGCTCGCTCTTTCCTCCCTTCTTTCTTCTAAGTAATCTTCATTTTGCAATTATAGATATGGCTGGTGGCACAGACAGGGATTGCAACCCATTAAATCTCAATTCAATTTTCATAAACAAACATCAGGTTTGGCTAATTTTGGGGTGGATGTCCGAAACACGGCAGCTTAATAATTTCGGAATTTGAGGCAGTAGTACATAAGAATTATTGCAAACAATGTTTTCATGGTCACTTTTATCACGCTCTTTTCACGTAGTTTTAGATATGCACGTTTGTATATTACAAATCAACGACACGCTTGTTAAAATTGAAATTTACCTTGTTAACAGTAGAAAGGCAATGTAATATCTTGGAACAGATTGAGCTGAAAAAGATTTTCCAGTTTCCGGTCTATTCGACATTTTGAAAGAATAATAATTGTGAAAAGTGCAACAGCGCCGATCGGATGGTTAGGTAGCAATGCTTGCCGCGCGATCGACCTCTCGGTTTCCCGCTGCCTCGAAATTATCAAACAGTCGACCAATCAAATAAGGGACCAAAGGAATAACTCGAATGGTCGTGAGCGATTCGAGCAATTGGAACTCTCCGCCAGTGATTGTTTTCCGTGCGTACAACCAGTGGCGATTGAAAAAAAGGTATCGCGACGGGATTCCGCCAAAAATGAATTCTGGCGTGGCGGAACACACGAGTCTTGGCGAGGAATGCCTAGAGAATTCCGAAGAATTTTCACCACCTGAAAGGTAAGTCAATTTTACAGCAATCCCCCTCCTTTGAAAAAAAAAAGTCCTAAGTTTCGGTAATCATTGCATACATCTCTCTTACCTGTTGCTTAGGGTGATGCAGGTGCATATTTTCGCGCGCACAGGTAAGGTTAAGAACCTCTACCAGTGGTGATTCGTGAACTGTATTCACAAGATATAGCAAATGTTCGTTTTTTTCATCATTATATATTATTTTTCTTCATTTATCGAGAAATACGAGGTTTATATATGACATATTAATTAATGGAGCATATCGAAGTCTTTATTTTTCCAACTACGTTACTCGATTAATCGCTCTTCTATGATTTCTACAAGCAATTTTTCATTTTCATTCAAACAATCGATAAAGCATTATTTTGATAATTATCTTAATCTATATATCTCCTTTTAGATTATAATCATTTATTAATACATTAGTATAATTGAGTTTTACAAACGTTACAAGAAAGATATAGATTTAGTTATAGTTTAAGGTATAGTTTTGTTAACAATATCCAGCTAGGATCTATTCCAATTCCATTCTCAACGTTTCATATTTTTCAAGTTACTCCTCTTTAACATTTTTTATTGATTATATTTATATCAATTATGTATAAATCTGTACTGTTACTTACAACTATCTAGTTACGAATACTAATGTTTCATAGTAGAAATCATTTAATGTTTCTCTCTTTGGACTTAAAGATATAGATTTTGACCAATATATGTCTTTTATTTCATCTCTTTGAAATTATGAATTTCATTAATGTTAAGTTTGATAATAATCTTTGAACTGTAAACATTGAGCTATTTACTCTATTCGAGTTAAACATAATTTTCACCAATTATTATAAACTTTTGCGAGATAAAACGCACTTGTTTAAAGGGAGACTATAGCATTACTATGTCCAAAGGATCGCCTTCTTCACCCTGGTGGAACAGGTTGTTCTCCTCTTTATGCTTAACTATCTCGTTATAAGCTTCTTGTTTATGAGTATGATATAGTGAATCTTATTTGTACAAATTTACAGCAAACGACTACGCCTAGATGACAGCTGTAATAACAATTTAAATAGTTCTTTGAATAGCACCTCCAAAAATAGTGCAAGATGGTCATGTTCTGCGGATGGAAATGTAGAGCCAGAAATTTTAGAGGATATGGGTGTTAGTATGTTAGAGGATGAAGCATCAAGTTGTGAAAGTACAAAAAAGTCTGATTCTCTTGAACGGACAATCTCGCCAACTATTTCCGGTAACAGTGGACAATGTGAGAAAGTTAATAGTTTTCAAAGACAAGAAAGTGTTTATAGGGGGTCCAGTTTTGATACTGTCAGTATGGACAGGTTTGTATTTTAATGCTATTAATTTTTCCATTTTTTTTTTTTTGCTTACATATTAATGAGCTCTATAATTTATTTCATAAAAGTTTCGAAGCTACCAGAAGATTAGAGCATGATTCATATGAATCAGATGAACCTGTGACATATTCGACACTTGGAAACGAATCTGGTTATTCCTCCAGAATGGAAATAGATAATTTTATTGACACAAAAGAAACTTTTTCTAAAGACAGCCTTAATGCTTCTTCTGGAAAAAGTAGTCTCGATCAATTCTACCTCTATAGAAGAAGAAGAAAACCTTCGATTGTCGGCGAAGATAAATTTAATAAATTATCCGACGAGATGATATTGATGATATTAAAATGGCTCCCAAAAAAATGTTTGGTAAGATTGAAAATTAATAGACACAGATAGGAACGAAAGAATCATATGGGCACTGTTCAGTTATTTGTTTTTACGTTCTTTTAGGTACGTTCCATGTTAGTCTGTAAACGATGGTGTCAGATAGCACGTGATGAAGCTTTATGGAGCAGATTAGATTTAGGCAGTAAAGTGTTAAACGAAGGTACATTGGGTCACATACTACCACGAGGCGTTCAAATACTTCGACTTGCACAAGCCGAGATTGCCGATCCTGTATTCTTTGAGAATAGCGAAGTTTTTTCTGACGGTTATATTAGTAAATTACAGTACTTGGATCTCTCGATGGCGGTGATATCACCTGATGGATTGGCTATGTTACTAAATAAATGTAAATACCTTAAAAAATTATCTCTAGAAAAGTGTACAGTAAATAGATCATGCTGCAAAGCTATCAGTGATAATAATGATTTAGAAATTTTAAACTTAACAATGTGCGAGGGTATGAATATTGAATGTATCAAGGATTTGATGAAGCTTAAGAAGTAAGAAAAATTATTTGCATTAGCTCTGGTTGACCAAAAATTCTGATAGTCCTAAATAATTTATTTTAATGTTTTCAGCCTCAATGCCGTCAATATGGCTTGGTGCGGTCTGGATAGTGAATCTATGACGTTACTTTGTAAATCTTTACCTTCGTCTGTTACACGTTTAAATATAGCAGGATGCAGAAAAACGATGACAAATGATAGTAAGTATAATGTCGTGTTTAAAAAACTTTTTCGTTAATTCTGCTAATCCGTATCCGTGCTAATACAATTAATATCATCTTTTCTCATTCTTATTTCAGATGTCAAAGATTTAGTGAAGAGTTGTCCAGATTTGATAGAATTAGATTTGAGCGATTGTACTATGCTTACAATGAATACTGTTCGTAATTTACTTGATTTATCAAAATTAGAACATCTGTCACTGAGTCGCTGTTACGGTATACCTCCATCAACATACGTTACATTGGCGTATATGCCATCTTTGTTGTACTTGGACGTTTTTGGTGTAATACCAGAACCAATACTGAAAACACTACAAGTTACCTGTGGCGAAACTCAACTTAATAAGTTCCTATATAGTTCCGTTGCAAGACCAACAGTCGGTGTACGAAGAACGAGCATCTGGGGGCTTCGCGTTAGAGATTGAATATAAATATTGTAACTCTTTTCTACACAAATAGTGGTAAAGACCAACCAAAAACCAAAGGGAAATTGAGATGTACTTGTGTGCCTTTCTACAAAGTGTCTTCTTAACAAGAGACTGATTTTACGGTACTGTCGAAATAAAATTAAAACAATATGCTTTTCATACATCATTCTTTTTGTTTTTCTTCTTTTTTTTATGTCTGTTTTTTTAACACACTTTAGATCCGTTTATATGTTAGTATTTATGTATAGAGGATAGAAATAATTAGATACCGACGGTATATATAAGTATCGAGAAATATATTTGAAGATCGATATTTCTCTTACTTTAAAGAATTCGATATACTTACATAGCTGAAACCATATTGTGTCTAATGTAATTGTACTATATGTATATGCATGATTGCATGCTACGCAGCATTTGAGAAGATCAATTATAAATACATTGTTTAGTGATAAAGAATCGAGTATTCAAACGTGATACTTTCAATTCAATGGTAATTGCATTTACGATATTTTTACGCTTAAATAATATTTGACGATATTTTTAAATGATGGGCTTTTATGGAACTATTTTATTTCTGGCTTCCTTTTTCTAATTTCTTTTTTTCTTTTCTCGTTATGTGCATTATTACAAGTATTACATTTTATTTGTAAGTTACTATTCGTTCTAAACTGAATTTATACTTTATTTTTTGTAATTTCTTTTAAAATAATGTCGATATCAATAATACAGTATGTTTTACTTTCTAAGCAATAAGCCATTTATTTCGTAAACAAATTAAATATTTTAACAAATAGCAATAAAGAGATATGAAACATTTATTAATAATTGTGAGAATACAACGAAACGTTTTCTTGAACGTTTTTGTCAAATTATTTTAACGTACATATTTTTACGTTCACTCCAACGTAGGTATAGAAATTTATATATAAGATACACGTATATATGAATTCACTAATAATATTGTTAATTGTCGTCGATTGAATCGACATTTTTGTACACATGATACTGACAAGCTAACACTACGAAATGAACAATATACAGAAACGTTGAGAAGTTCAGCAAAAAAAGAAAGAGTTAAAAGAAAAATCAAGAATGAAATATTAAAATACATGAATGAATTCTAATCATTCGCGAATCTAAAATAAGTTGTAATACCTGCTTTTTTAAAATTATAATTGAAATAGATTTCATGACATACTTTCTGTACGTACACGCACACATACATACATACATACATACATATATATGTACATTTCATATATATGTATATATATAACATTATATAATTGGATATATATATATATATATATATAATCTTTTTTTTATGTCTGTTTTTTTAACACACTTTAGATCCGTTTATATGTTAGTATTTATGTATAGAGGATAGAAATAATTAGATACCGACGGTATATATAAGTATCGAGAAATATATTTGAAGATCGATATTTCTCTTACTTTAAAGAATTCGATATACTTACATAGCTGAAACCATATTGTGTCTAATGTAATTGTACTATATGTATATGCATGATTGCATGCTACGCAGCATTTGAGAAGATCAATTATAAATACATTGTTTAGTGATAAAGAATCGAGTATTCAAACGTGATACTTTCAATTCAATGGTAATTGCATTTACGATATTTTTACGCTTAAATAATATTTGACGATATTTTTAAATGATGGGCTTTTATGGAACTATTTTATTTCTGGCTTCCTTTTTCTAATTTCTTTTTTTCTTTTCTCGTTATGTGCATTATTACAAGTATTACATTTTATTTGTAAGTTACTATTCGTTCTAAACTGAATTTATACTTTATTTTTTGTAATTTCTTTTAAAATAATGTCGATATCAATAATACAGTATGTTTTACTTTCTAAGCAATAAGCCATTTATTTCGTAAACAAATTAAATATTTTAACAAATAGCAATAAAGAGATATGAAACATTTATTAATAATTGTGAGAATACAACGAAACGTTTTCTTGAACGTTTTTGTCAAATTATTTTAACGTACATATTTTTACGTTCACTCCAACGTAGGTATAGAAATTTATATATAAGATACACGTATATATGAATTCACTAATAATATTGTTAATTGTCGTCGATTGAATCGACATTTTTGTACACATGATACTGACAAGCTAACACTACGAAATGAACAATATACAGAAACGTTGAGAAGTTCAGCAAAAAAAGAAAGAGTTAAAAGAAAAATCAAGAATGAAATATTAAAATACATGAATGAATTCTAATCATTCGCGAATCTAAAATAAGTTGTAATACCTGCTTTTTTAAAATTATAATTGAAATAGATTTCATGACATACTTTCTGTACGTACACGCACACATACATACATACATACATACATATATATGTACATTTCATATATATGTATATATATAACATTATATAATTGGATATATATATATATATATATATATAAAGTGTAGGTAATATTTAACCAAGCTAGGAATTTACAACAGATATACTTCTACCATACAATATTTATACACGCAGGTTTTGTATAGAAAACGAGAATTGAGCATTAAATTTGTCTTCTCATAACAATATCATTTACACCTTTTTTCACATTTATTTACTACGAATTAATTTCTTAATAAAATATTTGTAATCTTTTATGTAATAATGCTAATTAATTAAGCCGTTGCTACAGAAGTTGTTGCCGCTGGTGATTCAATTGCAATTTTAGACTTTACTGGCTGAATCTCTATTTCCTTTTCTGTAGCATAAATCGATTTCGCTTCTTGTTTTTCCTGTTCGCTCTGCCACTGAACCTGCAAGAACAATCAAAAGAAATGACGTTTACATAATTTATATATTTATATGTAATGCATGCCAATATAGACACACGCGCATATATATAAAATAATTATTGAATAGTTGATAATTACCTTTTGCTTATGTTGCTTAATAGCTTCCTTACACTTATCTATAACCATTTGTTCCGTTAATACTCCATCTTCGGAAGCATAAGCTGTTGCTTGCCAGGTAACACCCAATTTCGCTAATTCTCTTCCAGACATTCCCTCGGATATTTGGGCTATTTTAGTACAAAGCGCGCTGTAATCGAACTGCGCAACTTTTATTCTCTTATTGCCTTCAATCGCCGGTTGAAGAACAAATTTTTCGAAGTAAAGTCGAACTAAACGTTCACGTTCTTCTCGACCAGGTAGACGAAACTCTACCATTTCATCTAATCTATCGTTTACGGCCCAATCAAACTGTTCCGGAGTATTCGAAGCGAGAATCAACATGAATTTGTTGCTCTGTTCACCAGTTCTATAGAGAAATGCATTTAACATTGCTCTCAGATCTTCTGAAATATGTTCACTTGAACGCTTTCTTAAAAAGGCATCCGCCTCGTCAATGAAAAGCAAGAGCCCTTTCCTAGATGTTGCTGCCCAATCGAAAACTTTGTGAATAGCAGTGACACCATCTCGACCTAATGGTGCTAAATCACCACCAGTTACGATAGCATAGTCCATACCCGAATGTTCCGCCAATTTTTTAGCGAACATTGTTTTACCCGTTCCAGGAGGACCGTGCATCAATATATTTCTATACATTCCACGATTTTGTTTCGTATTTTTCGTAGCTATCGCAATATCGCGTAATCTTTCTTCAAGCTTTGGTGCTAAAACAACACCAGATAAAGCATCGGTGTGCTTATTTTTTAGTCTCTTCATTGCTTGAATAGGATGCTGTATTGTATCTAATACTGTAAATCTAGAAGTTTCTCGAACCAGGGATGGTTTCCCTAATCGTGATTCTATGTATCGCGCTGCTATACCGGTTGTGCCTTTTGCACTGTATACACCAAAAGCCAACAGAGATAAGCCTCCAGCTGCAGCAACAATCTTATCCCAGTCTTGAAGGAAAGCTGTGAGTCCTGTACCCAATACTGAACCAGCAGTCCTAAAACAATATTTAATAAATATAGTATAGCAATTTCAATATCATTAATCTATTGTTACTATTTGTTCTTCCACTCACTTTATAGACTCTAAAACTGTTACTCTTTTTTCAGATGCTTTTACCCTGATTTGCTCTATATTTAGATCTTGATTTTCTCTATCTATTTTTGCTTTTGCTTTAATTTCTGCTTCCAACTTTTTCATGTCATTTTTGTGCCTCAATTCCATTTCATGTTCTATAGTAGCTTTTCTCATTGCTTCTTGTTTTGCCACTGATTCTTCCTGTCTCCTTAAATTTTCATCATTCATTCTCTGTTGTTGTAACAGTTGATCATCATATCGTTTCCTTGCCAGTTGATCTTGATATTGAGCTCGCATTTGATGTTGCTTAGTTTCTTCTTGCAAAACTTTTCTCTTTTCTTCTCCATCAACACGTTTCTGCTCTGCCTTCAATTGCTCTATACTAGCTTCATATTTTTTCATTTCTGCTTGCTTTTCCATTTGTTTGGTAGCTTCTTGCATTTTAGACAGTTCAAATGCTTCTTTGGCATGTACTGCATAAATAAAATGATGATAAGATTTGCTTGAAACACACTAATCTAAATACAAAAAACAGTTTGTGTTGTATGATTCTCTATTTTAAATAGTAATTCCATATATTATGAAGTAAACAATCTCCATTTAATGATAAACAATGAGGGAAACTTGTGGGATGGATAAGGAATAAAAAGATGCAATAAAAATATTGAATATTGTGTAGATACCTATATTGTTTAAATAAATATATAGCTTTCGGCATTGTGACAATTTTCATTTATGAAAACAATTTTTTTATGATTCCATTTAACGATGAATCATTGCATCATCACGCTGTTACTTACGTAACTTTGCGTGATGATTTTATTAAATAAAATTAATTAATACAATTAATCGGACATACCGGATTTCTCGAGTTCTTTGGCGGCTGCTGCTGCTCTTTCCAAACCACTAGAATCGAATCCATAGGGTTCCACTTGAACAACTTTAGGTGGTTGTGTACCGTCCTTTCCATCTCCACCTGCAGCAGATGCCGGTGGTTGTACAAACTGCGAAAAGTCTTGTGGTTGTGAATTACGATATCCAAAAATCCACGACATAGTTCACTCTGCTTTAAACTGTTGTTACAATCGTCGATAGAACGTGTATGTATTAACCTTTCTATTTCTGTTATCACGAGGAATTCCCACGTGCACTAACAGTGTGAAAACTGAAACAAGTGGACTCCGGACTGATCCGTTTCTTAAATTTTATCTGAACAACGAAACGCACGAAAACATCCAAATATTTAGAAAAATTTCTCTCATGCTAAATTGTCAAGCTTAATCTGCAATAAATAAAATGAAAATTTCAAAGTATCTGTTACATTTCATTTATTTTATGCAATTTGTGTGTAAAACACTTTAGAGGAAATAAAACGATAATACTTTGGACACAAGATATTTGAAAATAAAATAAATTTGAAATTTTCTAATTGCATATGTATATAAACAACTTATATTTTTATTTTAAGTAATTTTTTTCTCCTTTACAACATAAATATTGTCTATGCATTTTTGTTCTTAAAAATAAATACAATCATAATATTTTGATAAGAAAGGTGTAAGCATAAATAAAATGCAATGTAGACTTAGAACGCAATGTATTTTTGCGTCATGCAATTTTGGTATTTTAAAATCTCATTGTTATTTTCCTATCATTATCGGCATAGCATATAAAATAAGATTTCAAAAATAATGGTTAATTGGAGTTAAAGGTTAATACGGTAAAAATTTTCCTTGTCTTTTTTTAAATGGAAGTTAAAATAATATCAATGCGATATATCGTAAGCTTGTACATATTGAAGTTATACTATGATATTTAATTTAGTTCATTATTTCACGAAAGACTAATAATTTGTTATTATCATATTATTTAAATGTGGTGGAAATTTTTATTAAAACAATTTATAATAATATATACATTCCTATAAACTGATCGTAAACTTATACTTTCGTTCATGTATTAATTTACTTTAGCTCTGTGAAGGTAGCTACAATTCAACCAGTCTACATAGGTATATTACACATATAATATATTCAAAAATTTTATTTTAAATTTGTAATTCAGTTTACATGTATATATTAAAACAATTTGCGTATTTGCCGACTTTATTACTTTGGATAATTATATTCAATGTAATTGTTAAGTTTACTGCTTTAAATTATAGAAAATGCCATTAACGCTGTAATTTTTTTTCAAAGTTGGTATTTCAATTGTATGACGAAATCTTATGAAATATTAGATTTATAGAGGAACAAGCATGCATATAGAATGCATAGTAGATTTGGATTGCTCTTTAAGCGTTATAACACTTGATTGCTTCAAATTTTATTAGTTTTGAATTATGAACCTTTTTTACCTTAAGTAGTTAATTAACAGATATATATATATATATATATATATTATATATATATCATATTACATATATTAATATATATGAATATATCATATTCATAAATTAGTAAATATAAACTTTATTACTAGAACTGTTTAAATTTCAAATGGTAGTAACCGCTAAACTGACGTCATGTTAAAATTATAAAACAAGGGATGGCGCTTCGTATGAGTCCGTTGAAACAACGCGAATGCTTCGGTCGCCATACGATGTCGTGTTACAGTAGCGGAAAGTAGATCGTAACAGAGATTGTAGAAAGTTTCCACAGAATTCATGTGTGATTACTAATCCACTAACAAAATGTAAGGATTTTACCGAAATATTTTTAAATGAATTTTAAAAAAACGTATATAATTTGGAAGATGATACTTAGTATTACGTAGTAGTTGCTACGTCGATAATGTCGTCGAGTTTAACACAGCAAGGTTCCGGTAATTCGGTGAATGTGCTCTTTTCAAACATGGAGAGGTTATTTGTTTGAAATAATATGTGGGAATTAGGAACTCGGGCTGTCATCGTGTTAGTAAGTGCGTTGAGTGGGTGCGTGTTCCTATACAACGTTTGGGGACCGATTTTTCTTCTTACCATTTCATTGTTTCTTACGATTTACGCGTGCTACTCTTTAATCATCAACGATAGCTTACTGTCGCCGCACGCGTTTCTTCTTCTTGATTACTGCAAACACGTCTTTTTCGAAGTTCGTACAAGCTTCGAAGCTATCATCGATGTAATATATCAGTACATTCGTCAGTTTTTGGGAACTTTAAATTGCCGTTTCCGAAAACGACACCTAACCCAAATCCATTCTAGGATGGAAAGACGTCGAGGATTGCATTATCAGCTTAGCAGTGATCCTTATCCAACAAGGAAAAACTCTTCTTCCTTCGAATCGATTACACAGCTTAGCCCAATTCCAAAGAATTTACAAAAAACCGATATGTCAAACAATATAAGTACCAACAACAGTTTTTATCATAATTCTGGTCATTCATCATACGATCACAATTCCTTTGTGACTAAACATACTTCAATGCTAATGTCCTCACGAAATAAAGAAGAATTAGAAAATCAGACGTTTAAGTTGTCACCTTCTGAACAAATATTATCAAAGAGAGCGTCTCCTATGTATGGGCAAAATCATGATCTAACGCAGGAGGAAACAACATACTTTGCTGCTGAAGGTTCTATGTGGAGCTCGCATGGAACTGCTAAAACATATATAAAAACAAGGGAAAAGAAAGTTGGTCATGCAGTTGAAGGACCCCTGTTAACGTCAACTAGATATAATATTGACCCAAAGTAAGTAGTCTAACTAATATATTTTATCATAGGTATCCATATTTCCACATATTTATATAAGTTTATAATTTAATTCCAGAATATATAATGATGTAACCTCCCCAGGACTTACGACTCGATTGACTAAGTATGCAGCAGAAGCCAGCAATAAATTAACTCACCAGTCTAAATATCGTGTAGGACAGTTTCCGAAAGTAAATCTTTATGCTAGTTCAGTTCCACTGATAAATGCAAAGTCTATGAGAACAAGGACACCAGTGACAGTTAGAGTAGCTCCATCTCATACCATACGATATTCATCACCATTGAAACAAAATATTTTGATGAATTTACATCAGTCAGATAATAGTTGTTCATCGCCTAGTGTTGCCCAAGCTTTAAGGGAGATATCACTAAAGAGACACGCATCAAGCGAAGATGTCGCTTCCGATTTAGCAAAAAAACAACGTACACATACTATTGGTGTTAAGTCACTTAAGGTACATGATGAAACAAAGCAGAAAAGGAGTAGAGAAGAATCATTGAAATCAGAAGAAGATTCTTCCCCACAAAGTAATACCGTTCGACCAACAAAACGTACTAAAACACCATCCTGTTATGACATCATAAACTCTCTTAGTTCTAGCAAACACGTTGTTTCTGGCGTCAAAAGGAAAGCTAGTAAGTAGTAGATCAAAATTATTGTAGTCATAATAGTTAGGCACTTTAATTTACATTTGTCTTGTTTATTATAGGAGATTTTTCACGGAGTGGAACACCTGATTTTGAGAAGCATTTCAAATCGTTGGAATGTGTTCAAAATGCTAGCACACAAACATTATCACATATTTCAGATATGAGCCAGAGGCATCATAATAACGAGTTAATGGAGAAGAGAAATAATTCAGATCCGTGCAATTTTGTCGATAAGCTACAGGAACATTCACCATTAAAAGGAATTTTAAAAACAAGTAATAAAAGTCTAGAGAGGGAATCGGATGATAAACACATTCATATGAACACACGTTCAAATGTACAGAATAGCAGTAAAGGTCATTCAATAGAGTCGATTGTATCTACTGATTCAGCGAGATTAACACACAAGTTATTTATGAAGGCAGAACCGGAAAGAAATGAAAAGTTACGGATGTTAGTCGAAGAGCAGGGCAACATACGAGCGAAATTTACTACTGACGATGTGGAGGAGATAAAAAAGGAGGATATTACAGATATGAGACAAACAAGCATGAAGGCAAGACTTCAAAGCATGTTTGATGCCATATCTGGGAAATGTAAGTAAATTCAACATGTAAATACTTTGATTATTAATAATTGAATCATTATACATAGGACAAAATAATTAACACCACTTTTTAAATTTTCTAAAATTTGAATGTCAAAGCACTGAATTGATTTTTATATTTCACTTTTTATATTTCAAATAAATTTTTACTTTTTGTTTACCGTGATTAATGGCCAACGGCTCATTCGGCAAATGAGCCGCTCGATTAACAATTTTTTATTTACATTTTTAGCAGCCAGTCAGATTAACCCTGACGTGGTCATTCAGGCGGAAGAAGTAAATGCTGTTAAATCTGTCACGTGTCCTGTTACTTGTGTGACTCTTAATTCTTCGACTACGACTACAAACGTCAATACCACACCTATTTCTACATCAGCCGTGGTACCTAGTCCTGGTACCAGTGAATTGAATACAAAGTCACCAAAACATGTGGCATTTACTTTACCAAACAAAGATATTTCTTCAAATACAAACACTCAGTTTGCTAGTACGTTTGAGAGAAAAATTAACGATTCTGCAACTTCTGCGGTGAATAAAATGGTCAATGCTGCTCCTGGAATTACATTTACTACTAAAGAATCAAACAGTATAGGTCAACTTGTTGTTTCGAATGCAAATACGACGAATCCAATGAATTCGAACGTACAAAATTTCGATTTCGGCAAATCCAGTTTCATCACGTCGATGTCAGGCACTCCAACAACGCATACCACGTTCGCGTCTGGTATTGTTCCTCCGAATAGCAAATCTCCACTAGTTACTCCTGTAACAGCTGGCATTTTTGGCAACACCGTCGCAGCTACACCATTGTCTACAGCAGTTTCCATAAATACAACTGCAGCGAATATGAAAAATGAACCATCGCAAATCAAGCAAAAGATAAACGTTTCGCAAGCTGCAGAAAGTGGTCCGGTAAGTTCGAATGTATCGAGTGGCGGCGCAATTTTCACATCAACACTTACAAACCCAGTGCCTTCAAATATGGCAAATAATGTGGAGAAAAAAGAGCAACATGCTGAATCTACATCAACCGCCTACAAAGCGAATGTGATACCATTCACGGGTATCACAAGCATTGCTAGTTCAAATAATATCTCGACCATGACAGCGACCGTAAATACATCCACTCCGTTGTTTACATTTGGAAGCAAGATCAATAATGCTTCGACAACACCCAAGTCTGAAGGATTTGTATCTGGTTCTGTAGAAAATCCGTCAGAAAATAATAAAATGTTTGGATGTCCGACTACAACTCAACAGACATCAACGATTTGTAATGTAGTAACAACGTCAAATTATGTTAATGGAACGCAGGTTAATAATGTCACAAATGTTGCAACTACTACGGGTTTCGACACGAACGCAAAAACTAACGTACCCACCTTTGGACCATCGACAAATTCGACATTTGCAACTCGCCCCTGGTCCACTTCATCCACGATCGACGGCGGCAACGTTGGCTTTTCTTTCAGTAATACACCGATTGTAACGAACACGGTAACCGGTGGAAGCTCAAACGCAACTTTGTTCGCCATCGAAAGTAATAAGCCGACTCCTAGTTTTGGAACAACTTCGTCAACAACTGGCAGCACGACTCAGTTTGTTTCGAACACCGGTTCCATATTTACTAATTCGCCATCCACTTCATCGATATTCGGGGCAACAACGACGACTAATCAACCTGTTTTTGGAGCAGCATCTTCGAATTTAAATACTACCACAACTACTTTTACCATTTCGAAGAATACGACTACGTCGGTTTTCGGATCTAACGTAAATACTACTTCGATGGGATTCGTATCCACAAATTCGATGCCTATCTTCTCAAATGTCAGTGGTGGATCTTCTGTAGGAACAGCAAACACGACTGCTATACCCGTGTTTGGTTCTAGTACGAATACTTCCGTTACAGGAATAACTACTAGCGGAATCAGCAGTGCCGGCACTAATTTATTCTCGGGCACAAACACAACCACTTCTACATCTATATTTCCTACGACAAACAATATTTTTGGTCCAGCGAATTCGTCAACAGCTACAAGTTTTAAAAACAATTCAGGAGCAATTGGAAACAACAACGCTTCGACGTTATTCTTTCTTCGTCAGAATTTGACTCCTTCGTCAAATTTTGGTTCTACGAATGTTTCCTTGAACAACGCATCCGTCCCGGGTTTTACCGCTCCAAATACTGTTACTTCTGACTTTGGGTCGCAAAATCAAAACAAAGGAAATCCAGGAGCACAGAATTCTAGCTCGCAGAATTTTGGTGTCGGAAGTTCGATATTCAGAGGCGAGAACACCGCTGGTCCTGTGTTCGGAGCCTCGAACAGCGGTACGACTAATTTCAGTTCTTCTGCACCAAATAACACGTTTCCTGGACAAAACGCCGCCGCTGCATCGAATTCTACATTCGGCATGACAACCGCTGGCAGCGCCAACGGCACAGTAACATTCGGAGACAACAATAAACTTTCTCCGTTCGGAACACAGCCTTCGACATTTGGAACACCTAATGTGTCTACTCCGCCCTTTGGGAATACTAACACTAATAGAAATAATACCACTACCAATATATTTACCTTTGGAGCAAACCAAAAACCAGGACAACAAAATACTACCGCGTTTTCCTTCGGAAGCAACAATACCAACAATAATGTAGCTGCCCCTAGTTCAGGACCTTTCCAATTTGGTACAACAACTTCGAATTCAGGTACAACGTTTCCCAATCTTTCTCACGTTTTAATAGTAACTTTTTCATTGCTTGTCACCAATTTAATATATTTAAAATAATTCAGGTACAGGGTTTAATTTCGCCGCTTCATCAACAACTCCATCCATTAACTTTGGTACGACGAGTTCTACAACGACGTTCAATGCTTCTACGCCCGGTATGTTCAGTATCGGAAGTGGTTCTACAGCACCAAGATCCAGAAACATACGAACTAGAAAATTAAGATGATGGAGAATGTAAATTTTGCTAGCACTTGCAGAATGTTCTTCGTCGAAATACATAAACGCGACACTTGACTTTTTAATACTGTTATTCTGTAATTCTAGCATCGTAATTTCGTGGATTCGCATCGAGTAATGTTTCAAATTGATGCACTTCTATTCGATCGAGGATAGAATTATAGAATAGAATTATCATTTTAACGTTACATTTATCGCCGTTGTTAAATTTATCCACCTTGTATATATACCTTGAAAATGTTAAAGCAGATTTTTATCTATCATTGTTTTAAGGTCTGCTTAAGTTACATTATACTTATAATACATATACATATATACATATACACATACAAACACGCACATATACATAGAAGAATAAAACACGTAATTGTTTTATTGACAAGAATCGAATATTAAAAGTGTGTTCACTCACAGAACACTGTATATTTAACTTTTAACGTTCATCGAGCCAATTGTTGAGGATTCAAAGCAAAATTACTCTTTATCTGCTAACTCTTACTAAAATTCGAGTTGATAAACGTTAAAGGTCATTCAAGTGGCATTTATACTATGCAAAAATTAAAGAATTTTGGACATATGGTATTTAAAGATTGTAAACTTTTCTTTATAATATTTCGTATAAAACGAAGAGAGGAAAAGCTTGTGCTTCGATAAAATTGATTTTTGGATTCTCAACATTTCGAGAAGCTTTCTGAGATTTGAAAGTCGAGATGCTTAATTCTAACAGCGCATTTTATTTTTAATTGCGATTAATAAGATATCGAAACATGTGTTTTTTTTCTTTCTTCATTCATTAGCTACTCGGATAGAAAAATAGAATTTATTCAAATAAACGATGATCATTTGTTTTGTTCCGTTGATAACAAAGATTCGAAAGAAAAAGAGAAAAAAGTGAAATAACCGTGAGAGAATGAGCTAAACAGAAGTAAAAGGGCACTAATGGACGCTCGCCGATAAATTGGCGTAAGTGCGACAAATGAAAATGTAAGTCACAAGTGTTTACGATGTTTATGATTGAACAATCATGTTCGATCGGAAAACAGAAAATACTCAATTGAAATAAGCAGCGTCATAGAGAAGTAACGAAACACTATGGTGCGTTCCACTATGCCATGTAAGAAATGCGTAATTATTTTTTTCTACATTTCCAGACAGATGTATCTCCTGAGAAAAGAAAAAGTTGTAAAGTTTAAAAAATATTAGAAATACGAATATGAGTAGTGTTCGTGAGTTCCATTTCATATTTTCGACGAAGTTCCTTTACAACCTTTGTCCTTGGCGGTTTATATATTAAAATTAATTCCCCTTTTTCCCTATATACTCACGATGATTCGGTTTTATGATTTATTATCAATTGGATTTTATTAGCAAAGCTAGATTCGTTACGAGTCATGCCAGCAAATGGTTGGTTGTTATGTATGTATCCTACATAACTATTATAAAAAGATACGACATAGGAAATTTGTCCGGCTTTCGGATATCGTGAAAATGGTTAAAATTTGCAAGCGTGTCGTTTTTGCATCATAGAAAGAAATTAGGATTCTTATACACGAGTGTAGTAGCAGTTATTATACATAGCGTATTAAAAATATTCTAAAGTGGAACTATCGTATTTCTGTTGAAAAATATAAATGGATTTAGCTGCGTGAAAGGAAAGAAGAAATAATGGCACCGGTGAGAGAAATAAAATGGAATTTTACTCGTACTTGGCGTGATGCGCGCAATGGGAAAAATGAAAGGAAGCTGAGGGAAGAGATATAAATAAGAGTAAGAAAGTTAAGGGAACGTAACGTTCGTTGCTCATTGATATCATGATAAGGTAGAATGGCACGCGATCGGTACAGAAGATCGAGAATGAGAGAAAAGGCGCGCGCGGTCAAGGGAGCAAGAGAGTACGCGGGAGAGCGAGCGAGTGAACAAGAAACCGAGGAAGTAACGCGTGAGTTACGTCACGCGCGTTCCGTGAAACTCTCCACAGGATTGGTCGAACGAGCGGGTTTGTTTGCGAGCCAACCTATCGGAAAGCTCGTTAGACGAGAAGAATGTTTGTACGGTCGCCTGGAGGCGCAGCCATGTTGGGAACATTAGAAGGGAACCAACACCACAACCAGAAAGACGGGAACATCTAGGTTCGGCAGCGGCGTGTCTTAACACCTTAACACCACCACCATGGCTGACCCGGAAAAACAGCCCGAACAACCAAAGGCTGTCCAGCAGAAGCTGGTCATCGGTGAGTGAACCGTACATTTAGCCCAAAAAACGTTTCGCGTATATTCTGGCGGTGGAAAAAATTGAGTGGAAAGAGAGCGAATTCGTTTCTGCAGGATTGTCCGCATGTAATAATGGCGTCTAGGGGAACAGCAGACGTTCAGCCATGTGGCATGTGGCCGGTATACCGGCCACCATCCTCCTTACTTTCATCTATATCGTTTCGAATTCTTCGTATACGAATCGATCAGATTCGGAATTCATTTTTCCCCACTTGTTTTTTCTTTTTTTCTTTACTTTTTTCCATTCCAAATACAATAAACTTACACGCGTTATCGGCTACCGATTTCCGTTAAATTTCTCCTCAATCCCTGTGGAGAAAACCAGAGGGAGAAAGAGAGAGGGAGAAAGAGTGAGTGAGTGAGAGTGTGTGTGTGTGTGTGTGTGTGTGTGTGTGAGAGAGAGAGAGAGAGAGAGTGTGAGAGAGTGAGTACGAAGAAAGAAAGAAAAAGGAAAGAGAGGAATGGAGACGTGTGTGTATGTAGATCAAAAACCGTAGGATGGAGAGACGCATTACAAATTACATACTTGGATATAGCTTTTTCATTTCTTATTTTTCTTTATTTCGTTTCGATCCTGTTATTTATCATTTGTCGTTCGATTTATATGTGGTAACTTACGCATCGAACAGAGATAAAATATATAACGCGAAATCTTGTGCTTACATCACGATTAAATGCCCGCGTGGCTTCTCGAAATTTCTTTGCCAGCTTTTTCGTACATTTTCAACTAGTTTTTGATAAATTGAACGCGGCATGGCTTTCGTTACGTAAGTTTCTTGATATTCGTTAACGTTCGTTTCCGTTCGAACGACTAGTTTTCTTTGCGAACGGAGCGCGCTGCTATCGTTAGCTTCTACTTTGAATTGGACTCGTGGGTAATCGGGGTTTCTTCGAGTGAAACTTGAATTACAATTTCCAGGAGTCGAGCTGAATAAACAGGAAAGGCTTAAATCAGAATGTGCTGCACAGATTTATCTCTAGTTTATTTAATATTTTGTATTTCATATTTCGTTTATGAACACGAAGCACGAGTGTTGTATCCAACGACGTTCTTCGTTTCGGATATCCAGCCTTGGTGGTGCAGTTGAAAAGAAAATTGGGACGTTCGATAAAAGAAGTTAATGCCGAAATAAAGAAAACCGTTATCGAATGTAATTCTAGATATATACAAGTATATTGTTCACCCTGCTGCGTCAGTTTATATTGCTGTCGGTAACATGACCGTTAGCTACGTAAACATTGAATTTTCATGGGAATAATTCGCTCGTGATTACGAATACATCGTAGCGATTAGCAAATACCCGAATCTATTTCGCGAGCGAAAATATTCGTCGCGAAGGAAATATGGCGTAAACACGATATACCCGTTGATCGATGCACCTGCTTTATTCGCATCGCATCGGCATTGCCACTTCCGATTTTTATGCGCATCGTCGAATTGCATTTTTCGAAAAGCGTCGAAACAGCAGATACGCGGGCGATAAATGTTGGAAAAAATGGAATGGGAGAAATCGCTTAATCGAATAAAAGAGTAGGTTTATGGTGTAATATATCGCGAGGCTATGCGCTAGATATCTAATTAGAGCTATTTCGTTTTTGTTGGGTTTCAGCTAACAAAGTGACCGGGACTGTGAAGTGGTTCAACGTGAAGAGTGGGTACGGATTCATCAACAGGTTAGTAACGATTTGCCGCTTTCCGTCTTCTTCCCTCTCGCTCTTCTTTCTTTTTTCTTTCCTCCTTTACCTCTCCTAATTCTAGCGTTCTTTCTTTTTTCGATATCTACGGCAAGGAATTGTTGTGATTAAATCGGTTACCGGCAGCACTGTCCTTTCACAGTTTCCTTGGAAAAACGGTATCGCGCTTCTCTGAATCGTTGGTTCATCGATGATCGCCTGTACTACGGTTCCATTCGTTAATCGAATTGCCAAATTCGGTATGTAGCAATCGTAGAGTAGCTTTTCCTGGCTCGAATTCATTAGCAACCCTGATCCAAACACGTTCTCATATTCGCGAAATAGACTCTTCGTTTAACACGTGTGAATCAACGAACCACCTTTGTTCGTTCGTAGTTGCTCTATCTTTGGCTATTTCTAGCACCTTCCTATCCATATCCCCACTCTCCGCTAACGTATACCCCACTTGGCGCCGGTTCGTTCCCTCGTAGTTTCCTTTCTTTCTCTTCCTTTCCCTTCCTTCCCCTTCTTTTCCCCCTTCGTTCCCCCTTCTTTCCCCCTTTTTCCCCCTTCTTTTCCCCTTTTTCCCCCCATCGCTTCGTGCCCCGTAATATGCACCGGTATATATAGGTGGCGAATGAACGCACTATGCGTTTGGACAGTAGCCAAAGCATCGTTTGAATTCGCGTAACGTAGCAATTTTTGTTGCATTATGTTTTTAACAAATTTACCGGATGTAGCCCTGCGTTTTTCAAAACGCATTTTTTCTTTTTTTTTCCTTCTCCATAACCAAATCGCCACCGTATACATTCGCACCGTTGTCCGTGTCCTTTGCGCGGATTAAACGGAATTATTGGAAACATGGTGGCAAAGCAAACAGCGGTCGTCTGTATACCCATTGGATCGCGTGACGAAATATTCGCCGTTTGATCCTAGATCTCAGACGTACAGAAACTTGCCGATTCTACGTTCGTAATTGCTTACAATCCTCGCTTTTCTTTTCCCCTTTTTGCGGAAATGAAAACTAATAGGACTGCTCTCGTCTAATTTAATCATTAAATCATTCATACGATTCGTTTGGTTTGATTTCAGGAACGACACCAAGGAGGATGTGTTCGTTCATCAAGTGAGTACATTTAATTTCGTAATTGACCTAACGAAAGAAGGGGATTTGGAATATGTAAATCGGTAATCGCTGTTAATTCTGTGCGCTCGTAGTCGGCCATCGTGAAGAACAACCCAAGGAAGGCTGTACGCAGTGTCGGTGACGGTGAACCGGTCGAATTTGATGTTGTAATAGGCGAGAAGGGTCATGAAGCGGCTAATGTTACTGGTCCATCCGGGGAGGCAGTAAGAGGTTCGCCTTTTGCTGCTGATAAGCGACGCGCATTTCGCGGAAGTCATTGGTACATCAGTCAAAGACGTGGGAATACTCGAACTCAACGCAGACCTCGAGAAGGTCAAGATGGTTACGAAGCCGGTGTGAGTAAGTGGTGCAGTTGGACTGCATCTGCGTTTTCGTTGGAATCGAATCGGATTTACCATACAACAGAGATCGAACACGCTGGTGCGTTTGTTTCAGGCGAAGGCAAGACCGGAAATGAAGCAAATTCTGGCGAGGGTAGCGGACAGCAGCGACGTTACAGGGTTCGACGACAGTATGACGGCTACTATCGTGGATCGCGTCGCTCCGGTCCGTCGACGCAACAACAAGGGGATAACTCCGGTGAAGGAGGCGAACAAGGGGGCGAAACTGGCGGTGACGGTGGTGTGCCGCGCGGTGGCGGTCGTGGACGCGGAGGACCGTCCCGTCGTTACTTCCGCCGCAATTTCCGTGGGGGAAGAGGTGGTGGACCTCCGCGACGTCCTCGTAGCCAAGACGGTCAAGTAAAAGTCCGTAACAATTCTCTTCTCGACTAATCCGTTTCTTTATCCACTTTCGCGATACCCTTGTCATCGTTACCATTACTACCAAACCTATACACCCCTACTTCGGTCTCCGCTTTCTATCGCTCCATTTAGCGCGAGATTATTCTCATAGTTACCTTTTTCAGTCGTCTTTTAACGCGTACTCCTCCATCTCGATCGGTGTGAATCTCGGACATCGATCGATGGATAATTAACTCACGGCCATTATCGATCGTGAAACAACAGAATTCTTTCCGATCGTAATAAACTTTTGTATACTATTTCGCTAAGTCTAGCAATTCAACGGTCCTGCATGGTAGTTTTTGTTGTCGTTGTTGTTGTTGTTGTTGTTGTTGTTGTTAATGTCATCGTCATCGTCATCGTCATCGTCATCGTCATCGATTAATAAGAATTCTTCGGTTTTCCTGTTAGATGCGATGAATTCGTGGTAGTTTTAGAACCATGCAATCTATTTTGAAAACCGTTCGATGCACCACTTTCGCTATCGCTCTCTTCAAACTCGTATCAAGAATCGATTCCGTTGGTAACGTTGACGTATTAAGGGAAATTGACTTGGCCGGGCGAGAGAGAGGAGAGAGAGAGGAGAGAGAGAGAGAGAGAGAATCGTTGATACGTATTAGAGTATGAAGAGTGATAACTAGAGTAAGAACGGTTATTTGGATCGATTAGAAAGCTAGTCCGGAGTTTTTGTATTGTCCGTTCTTCGAACAGTTAGTTTTCCTTGTATGATACACTTGTATATATTTGCATCGTCATCAACGGATCGCACATATCTTGTGTTTCTTTTGCTCCTATGTTGTATACTGCCCTATTTTATTTATGTCCTACCGTAAGTTTGATCATTTGTACATTTTTCCTATTTCCTTCTTTTTCCTTTTTGTACTTACTTTTGTTTTCGTTTGCCTCTATTTGTTTCGTTTGTATCTATTTGTCTCTCTATTTGTGTATCTATTTTTTTTCTTTTTTTTCTTTTTTTCTTTCATTTTTCTCTTCGTTTCTCCTTATTTCCTTTTTCTTTTTTTCATTAGTTTCTTTTCGCATCGTTGTCACAGCGATCACAGAAATCGCAACTGTTCGGTCCGTTGACGAATCTTTACCGTAGCGCTTAGCACACACACTATTGCACGTATCTTTTTGTACTCTTTTCAGTCGGAGCAGAAGTCGGATGCACCTATAGATATGGATGCACCTGTCGCTGACCCTGCTCCACAGGTAACATGCCTTTATTTTTCTCTTGCTCCGTATCCTTTCGATCATATACGCCGCTTTACGATTTCCTTTCTCACCGTAACTTTCCTCACCACTTTTTAAACTCTCTACACTTTTTTCTCTACACTCTTCTCTTCACACTTTTGGGATTAGTTTCTCCCGGTATCTCAGTAGCCCTGATCCTATCCAGCGTGTTCTCTTTATTTGCGCAAGTTACTACTCCATCGCGCCCTTGTATCATACGTTTCTTTTTTTCTTTTTTTTTCTTTTTTTTTTTCCACCGTAAGCTGATTTCCGCTCTATCATCGCGGATCGGTAGAATATTTCTTTCGGTCGAATAAAAGCAGCAATCCTGTTGAAACTCCGTTCGTTTGATTTGTAGGAAAGTCAGCCGGTCCAAAACACTACCACCGAAAGCACCGCTTAACCAAGAGTAATGGTACCACTACAACAAAAACACTCCTTTTAATATATAACACCAACACCCGTTATACACCGAAGTAACAGCAACGATAACAGCAACCACATCAGCAACAAAGCAGCAACAACATAACAATTGAAAAAAGTAAAAAAAAAAAAAAAAAAAAAAAAAAAAAAAAAAAAAAAAAAAAAAAAAAAAAAAAAAAAAAAAAAAGCGAAACAAAAAGCAAGAAATGAAAAAGAAATTGCAAAACACCGCTCAACACTCTCCCCGGCGGCAGATAAAGAAGATTCAGAAGCGTGTACGAGACGCTGCCGGAATTAGTTGACAGAAGAAAACGCTGAAAAGCCTCGTCGCGAAGAAAGAAGATCATTGTGGATCGAATGCAATTGAACAAACTTTTTCGAATTGGACTTACCGCCGTACGATAATTTTGTATCACGAAAATTTACAGATCTCTGTGAAAATTTCATACCTATTGGAATTCGAACGATGTCAAGCACACGCGTTCCAAAGAAAAGGTGGAAAAGGAAAATGGCCCTGGAGCGTTGTTTGCTTCACTTCTCCGCGACTTTGGACGTATAAATCGTATATTTCGGAGTATATCGTTAGATGGTGGCGGTGAAGACGGGAAACGAAAATTGCGACTGCGATGAATTTCGGTGTACGCAAAGTTTAGAAAAAGTAATATCCCGATCGTGGAGGAGACAACGAAGAGAAAGAAAAAAAAATACGGTGATGGGATACAATACGAATTCGAATTGGCGAAAGTGGTATTTTTGTTCCTGTTTTTGCGTATTCATTGTTTCATATGTTTTTAATTTTTCTTCAACGAAACGCATTCGATCGTTTTACGCATATATGTATGTCTTTAAGTTTAACGCGATCCTCGCGGAGTTTTTCTCTTGTCCGTACAAGTAATCGGTAAATACGCGCGCAATTATATTGGAAAACTACGAAACGCAATGCGTGTTTACCCGTGACTGTGCCGGCTTGATCGTTTCAGTTTCTCTCGAAATTACTCCGTTTCTTTTTTTTTCTTCATTGAAACGCAAGAGTCGATTCGTTTCAAAAATTTGTCGTCCGTCGTGTCGCTTTTGTCTCTTCGATCCTCGTTCGTTCGCGGTGAATACTTTGCTGTCAGTGATATTAACGATTAAACGCGATAGCAAATTCTCGCTAAATTCTCTGTTCTATCGTATATCTAGCGACATGTAACCAACCGGCGATATTTTTACGGTCGCTTGTACTAAATAACATATTTCATGCCCCAGGAGGGTATAACCTTTAAACACGAGTAATTGTATTATCCGACGTTAGCAACGATATGTCACGCGTTATCGGTTAACTGTAAATTTGGTCAATTCTTCCGTAATTTTCATCGCGTTACTTCGAACGTATCGATTCTCGAAAATTTCGGCAATTTCCTCTCGATTGACAGTGCAAACGTGTGGTTTGTCAGAGAAACGAGTAAATAAACGACGAGGGAGAAAACAGTGTGTGACAAAAAGAATGGAATGGGTGAATGAATCGGTGAATAAACGAATGAACGAATGAAAAAATGCATAAATGAGGGAATGAGCGAATGAGCGAGTGACAGTGGGAGTGTGAGAGAAAGAGAGTAAGAGAGGACAAAAGAGATTTATACAATTTTGCATGGAAACGAAACAATTTTTAAAATTTTAGTTTGTAGTTCTATCGTCGGAAAATAAAATGTACAATTTTCTTTCAAAACGTTTCAAAGTTTAACGCGCAATTCGTTAACGCGCCAGATTTTTATTTTATTTCACGTGCATAACATATTTTTCAGTTTTTGTCTCTGTTTGTCCCTGTTTTTTTGTCGTGATTTCTATTGATCGCTAACGTCGTCGTCGTCGTCACCATCGTCGTAAGGATATTTCAGGATAATTCGATAAATTTCGATAAAAAGATTTGCGCGTTAGTCGTTACAGTGTTTTCGCGATAAGCCCTGGAACGATGAAATACACGATCGGGAGAAAATGAAGAAAATAGTGGCGAGGCGTGGCGTGGTGGAACGTGGGAAAAAAGCGAGAAAGAGAGTGTATGTGCGTGCGTATGAATATAGCGTCAAGTGGAAAATAGTAACGCCTGATCTCGCGTTCCTTTACCGATCGATCGAAATGAAAGTGAGAACGGGGTAAAAAATGGGGTATCGTCGTCGGATAGCCGCGACGATTATGCACGCTGTTCGTTGTTTCGTGCCTTTTGCATCGAATTTCACGGTTCCATCGGATGAGTCGATACAAGGAAAAAGCATTATCACGGGACACGATTTATAGCGAGAAGGAAGAGGAGAGATCAAGAGCGTGAAAGACGGGAGTCGCGAAGGAAATGAGAGACACGCGACTCTTGGATGAAGAACGTTATAATTGTATGCAAAAAAAGAACAATGCATGTGTTGATTGTGAATATCGGAATTAAAAGAAATAGAGGCAAAGAAAATGTACGAAGAAAAAGAAAACGAAAAAGAAAAAAAGAAGAAGAACCGAGCGGACTAGTGTGTACGCGTGCGAGCGCAATGTACAGGCAGCAGAAGAAGAGCAACAACACCGAAGATCACAGCCACTTTTGAGGCAAACAGCGATCACGAAGCGATCGAGAAGCGTTTACGGTGGCCTGGACATACGTCGAATAGCAAGCGTATTCGGCGCTCTCGATACTCTTGCCTCGTTCTTCCTGGCAACGGTGACACGAGGCTTTCAGATCGCGTTATCCGTTCGTTCACGAGGAGAGAGGGACGAGAACGAGAGGATCGCGTTACGACTCGCGTATCACTCGTTGCTACAGTCAATTAGTTTTAATTCAGCTTTTCGCGAGGAACGATATCGCAATGATACGAGCTGTCCCGGATCCAGGGACAGGGAGGATGAAAAATGAAACGAAAAAGGAAAGTTGCGAAAATACTCGTATTTCTCGAAGAAAACGCAATCATCTAATTTACGGCTAAAAGTGGAGACGTAGATCTCGCCGATCGCGACCGGGACGCGTCGCGCCTTTCGTGCGTGTCCGAGACGTCTGTCGATCAAAACCACCCCTAACGATCCATCCCGCTTTCCTCCATCTCATCCCTATCCTCGTCCTCGACCTTATCCTCCATTTTGCCCTTCATCTTTATCCTTGTCATCCATATCTTTATCCTCATCATTCTCATTCTCATTCTCATCGTCATCTTCATCTTCATCTTCATTTCCATCCCCATCTCCATCCTCATCCTCATCCCTATCCTCGACCTTATCCTCATCTACATCATCGTTATAATCATCAACATCCTCATCCTCATCCTCATCTACACCATCATTGTCATTATCATCATCATCATCATCATCATCAGCAGTAGCAGCAGCATTCATCATCGTCATCATCATCATCATCATCATCATCATCATCATCATCATCATCATCATCATCATCATCATCATCATCATCATCATCATCATCATCATCATCATCATCATCATCATCATCATCACCATCACATCATTCACATTTTCACTTTTACCTTTGCCTTTGCCTTCATCTTTACTCGTACCATTACCTTCCTGCATATCTTCCTTACTAATCCTCATCCATATCCAAATTTCCTCTATGATCGATTCCTAACTCCTTAAACCCAGTGAATTTTGTACCGAAATGCGAAACTTGGAAAAGCTTTCATATACGGAATTTAATTTTTTCACGAAACATGTGCATTATAAAAAATAAATGCCAAAAAAATCGCAAAACTCACGAACCGAAGGTCATGTTTGTTACGATTTCTATCGATCCTGCTTTTTCTTTTCTCCTGATCCTTGACACGATTCTAGCAAGAAGTTACTTCTTTTTAACAGTTTTATTCTAGCCGCAGTCGATAAAGACAAAGTTTTATCAGCAACCATCAGTCGTCTCTGTTCTCTTTTCGTCATAGTCCACTCCGTTACATTGATCGTTCTAGATGACAGGCATCAACGAATATGCAAAGACTCGGAAGACAATGAGTCGAGCCGGTAGACGGTGCCTTCGTCCGCCATGCAGGCACTCGCTGCAATTTCGGCCAAGTGGGTGTCCTTATGGGGCGGTACCGCGACTCGATGAAACTTGTTCGCTGCTTCGAAGAACGCCTTCAACGCTCTTTCCGGTTCTTCTTCTTCCATCGCGGCGAATCCTCGTGCGTACAGCTGCTCGCATTCGCGCACGCAGTCGAGCGACTGTTTCAGGTGGACTTTCCGACGACAAGTCGAGCATTGCACGGGGCTATCGAAATCTCGCAGACGTCGATGAAGTTTCGAACAACCCTCGGTTGGGCACCTGCGATCGAATCAAACGGAAACGGCGTTTCATCGATAACAAAAGGAAAAGATACGGGGGGTAAGAAAGGAGGAAAGTAGCCACCTGAGTCTAACGTGATCATTGGTCAAAGCTTCGAAGCGTGGCCAGTTTTCGCGACAGGCGGTGCACTCGCAACGAAACCAATATCTTCCGGCCAGAGTTCTTCGACGTTCCTCCAAAGTTCGTTTAGTGAATATCGGGCCGTAGTTTTCAGCGACCACATCTCCTGGTAAGAGACTACGAATTGCTCGAATCACGATAAATCGGCCGAGAAAGTATCTGGAGAAAACCAGATAACTGTTAAAGAAGGCGGTGTTGGTTATCGAGGAAGACGGTTAACGATGCACCGCGTATACCTGGTCACCGCCGGATAACAATCGTGATTAAAACGCGCAACGGTGGGATAAATAGCCACACCGAGATACACGGGCCGGCTACCGCGAAAGCGATGCTCCGCTCCGAGTCGCGTCTCGAACACCTCGTGGGCATTAAACTGCAACAGCTGAAGATGTCTGAGCAGTAGGCTCGCCACCGCGATCTCTCGATCATTGGGCGTCTCTGAAACGAAAGAGGATCGCGTGTATCGAGACTTCGATTCCAGGGACGTGGAATTCAAAGAACGCTCACCTACCTTCGTCTTTCGTGGTTTTCTCGAAAAAGCCAACTCTTTGCAGACACTTGAGAAGAAAGGCCGCCATCAGAGATCTCTCGAAAAAGTCCTTGGCCGTTCTTCGTTTCTCGTGCGTAACGAGATCGTATACTCGCAGATCGACGTCATCGTCGACGTCTTTCGCGTCATCTTCGTCGGCTCGTGGGTTTTCCTTTTTCCTCTGTTGCTCCGTCTCCTCCTCCTCCGTCCCACCTCGTGTTCCACCCTCGCGTCTCGTATTACGCAGTCTCTTCCGCCTGGAACGACGTTTCGCCGATTTGCTTTGCTTCGTCGGACCATCCGACGCGGCAGTGGTCAACGGCCGCGTAGTTACCCTTTCGGTTGCGACATCCGGCTGATTCAACGCACCATAGATTTCGTAGCAACCGGTCTCCCCACGTTGAGTCACCATTCGCAGAGCGAGCATGCTCAAAACGCTCATTCCCGAGCCTAAGGGAGAAATAGGCGGAAACGGTAAGTAACCGTGCGAAAAGTTGATAACGCGAAGACGCGATTACCTATCAGAAGTGCGAGAATTTTACACTCGTACTTGTGGTAGCTCGCCATCGCCGCGTCTCTGCACTTTCTGCCGCAAAACGCGACGCTGCTGCAATCCGAACAGCCCACTGGAGCCACGAACCTGTAACGATCGCGATCACGTTTGCAATCACGTTCGCAATCACGTTCGCAATCACGTTCGCAATCACGATCGAGGTAAAGCAAGTCTGAGTAGCGAGCGTTTACCTCGAAAAACAGTGTTGACAATGTGTACCGAAGAATTCCGGTAACAGGGTAGACGCGTGCGGCGCTTCCACGACCAATCGATCTCCGGGATCTATGCGCTTGGCCGCGATCACTCGTTTGCCCGCCATCTCTGTCTCCTCGATTTCCAACAGCGCCGAAGCAGCCGGTAGTCGGGCATTTCTGCCACCGCTCAGCCGAGGCAACGCTACGACCAAACCAACTCTCGATCGTTTCTCGCTCTCGGTCTCGAATCGGAAATAACGGCGTTCGTTTCCACGTCGACGACGGGACTAGTTCGATCCTGTCACAGCCAAAACGAACCGTTCACGGCCGCTGCTCTTCGGCTGTTCAAATTACCCGCCAATCTCCATGGAAACCGTCGTCGGCTTCGCTCTCCTCGATTACGCGTTTCTTTTTTCTTTCCGCGATATTCCGTTATCGAATCGATCGTGTGCCGGTCCAGCGCATTTGGGGAGAGGAGCAGAGGAATGGCAACGGAGAGCGAGAGAGAGAAAGATCGACAGAAACTTACGTTTGTTCTCGGTCGCGATCCACGTTCCCTTTCGTTCCGATGTTCGTCCCATCACCGGCACGACACTCTTCTCGTTCTCTCCTTTCCGCTTCTCGCACGTCTCCTTCGTCCGAGCAAATTGTACTCTAAAAGGGAATATGCTTCTGTTTTATCGTTATTTTTCATTTTATCGTTATAATATATCACAATATCATAATATATTCACGGTCTCACCTCAACTCGGCCGGGAGGTCACGATTCATCTCCTCGACGAAGCTCAAATCCTCGAGAGCGAGCGCCGGTTGGTCCGACGCTAGGAAATGATCGGCTCTCGCGAGAAACGCGAGCGGCAATCCGAATCCTCGATCGATCGTCCGACATTTCCCTGAAAATAGAAATGGCAGATAAGCGAGAGACAGAGAGAGAGAGAGAGAGAGAGAGAGAGAGAGAGAGGGCGGGGGTAGAGTTGGATGGAACGATCGATGATTTTTCCTCGGGAAGAGAGAAACCTGGGGAAGGAGCCCGAAGAACTGCTTGACTGAGAAGCAAGAGAGCCTTCCGGCGTTCGCCCGCGGCTGCAGCCTCCAATCCTTCCAGCCTCTTCGTCCTCGACGCGTTCCCGTCTTTCTCGCGATACAGAATACTCGTCCTGTTCAACGTCTCCGATACCGAGTCCTTTATCTTGCCGTCGGTGAAAATGGTTCGAATCCGCTCCTCGTCGCTAGTCAGTCGTCCGAAAACCTTGGAAATCCACTGCTCTCCGGCCACTCTGGACACGTTCTCGCTGAAATCCCGGAAGAATCCTTTCTTGCCGGATCTCAGGGTCTCCAGCGAGCACACGTTTCTGTAACCTCCTTCCGTTTCCGCCATGTCCAACCCGCGAAAACCCTGTACCAAGATTTCGATCGTTCGGCTAACTTTGACCGCTTGTTCGCGCGCGGAAAAACTTGGTTGAACGTTACGGATCAACGATACACCACGAACGATCGAGGATCGAGAGGATGACGAAAACGCCAACGACGCACTGACGGAAACGCGAACGGTTTCGCTCTAGCCGGCGCGACCCTTTCGAATCGGTCGTCGAATAATTTTAGACGAAGCCGACCTCGCTATTTCCGTCTCTCGAATTCTCCCGCGAATGCATCGCGCTCTTACTCTAGTCCAATCATTGTCCACGTCCGATCATCCAGCATAACGTCATACATCATACCCAGACCATATACCCAGACTTCCCCTTTGTTTGTCTTCTATTACCACGTGACATCCTGCTCTCTCTCTCTCTCTCTCTCTCTATACCTCACCTCCCAACTTTAGTACCGCGTCGAGACAAACGGAATCCGCGTGTCGAGTCCCTTGGGAAGAATGGTAGAAGCGGTAGCAAGGACGAGAACGAAAACGAGGATAAGGATGACGACTATACGTCGGCACATACGGTTGCATATAAGACGGCATATAGGACGGCATACACGACGACAGAGGACGGTATAGTTCGCGCGATTCCACGCGCGCGACGTTTCGTTTAGCGGTTGAGTTAGTGAGCGTCGCGAGTTTGCTCCGTTAAGCACGAGACCGATCCTCTCAGTCGCGCGTCGGAAATCGTAGACGTAGCGTAGCACGACCACGCGATCACGATCGCGCGACCATCTCCGCGGTCACTCGCGATAACGAGAGTTCAGTTTTCCTCGGTATTTTTTCCAAATGGGAAAGGAACATCTGCAAACTGACGCGAACGATTCGAATCGGTGAAAAACGGAAACGGTCAAGTATAAACGAAACTCGATCGGAAAGAGCGCCTATGTGACGCTGCGACGCGGACGAGAAGGACGATTGGCGCGATAAGCCGTGGGAACGACGATAACGATAACGAAAAAAAGTTCGAGTTCTTCGAAACGCGGTTGGATCCGAGTATCTTCGTGTGACGTAAGTCGATAACTCGAGCGACGAACGCCTCCTTTTCCCGTCCAACCGACCAAACTTGCATTTTACCGCGCGCGCACGCGTTCCTTTCAATCGCTCCGAACTAACGCGTTCGCTTCCCATCGCTTCCCACCCTCTTTCCTTCTCGCTTCGCTTTCATGCTATATTCCTTTTTCTTCCTTCTCGTTTCTCTTCTTTCTACGTCACATACTCTTTCCGTACGATTCCCGGCGCTCGAGTGCACGCTACATCTCGAGGGCACACACCGGCGTCGAATCAAACGGACGACGTCGTTCTTCCGTTCGTGAGGCAACGGACACTCGGATTGCGTGATCGCTCGCCATCGTCTCTCTCTCTCTCTCTCTCTCTCTCTCTCTCTGTTTGCCCAGCCACATCGGCCAAAGCCCGAGAATTGTAGAGAAAGAAGGTAATTCGCCCGCGACATCGCCTCCTTCGACCGAATAATCCACCACGGATCGCGGACGTCTCGATCGCGGACGTCTCGATCGCGTATAGTTAACAGTCGACACGAACGATAGATTCGGACTTCGTAAAACGAGAGAAAGGTCAAAGTCGAGTTCGACGCCGATCAAGCAGACCGCCTCTATACGGACTAACATCGGACTCTACTACTATTACCATCGCTACTTCTACCACTATTACTAGCCTACGAGAAAAACCGTCTATCTCGAATTAACGAGTTTCCGAGTTTACGAACCTTGTCGGAATCACCGCGGCTAACGCATCGCATTTCTATGGAAGAAAATCGCAACGAACCAGGTGCGAACCTTTTCTTTTTCTCTCACGATCGACGAAATCGATGATCGAACGCGCGCAATCGACCTCTGCTACTCCAATACCCGACCTGCCAATTTAGACACGCGCCGTCAATTGAGAGTCGAGTTAACCCTCGTTAGCCTCGCTACGTCTTGGTAACCGTACAAAAAAGGACACCCGATAAAAAAATCCCTAAAGTAGACCTCGACCGACCCCAACACTCGATTGTCCATCTCGTTCCGAATATATACGCTTCTTCTTTTTCCTCCGATCGTTGTACTCTTTCCAACTGTTCTTCGTTGCATCGAGACTACTCTCTTCGTATCTTCGCTTTCGCCACTAGATAAAGCCTATGTTTATCGATAGGTCGCGACAGAGATCTCGCCTTGTTCACCGAGCACCTCTGCAACTCAATTTCAAATCCCGCCGGTCCTACCAACTATTTAGATTTTCCTGCGATTCCAGCGTTCGATGATCGGTGCGAGCAGCCGGTGAAGATGAGGGAATCCGAATAAAGACGAGGAAACACGAGGGAATACGAACGATTACGAGCGAACCCGAACGCGAAGCGAAGGAATACGAAAAAATACGAACGAATACGAACGGACACGACGGACGCGACGGACGCGACGAACGAATAGGAGTGTAACGATTGCCTCGTAACGCGCTGCGCTGCGTTGCGCTGAGTCGCGTTGTGTTGCGCTGCGTTGCATAACGCTCGTGCAACGATCTTGCAACTAGACCGAATCGCTCTTTCTTTCGAATATGGTGAATCGTGACGTAACAATCGAGGCGAAGAATTATGACGCGCAAAGCGAATCTGACCAACGCCACGTTTATGTTGACCTCGAGGCGCTTCGTCTTCGACCGTTCTTATCTCGGTCGCTTTATTTCCCGGTAATCGTACGAACGCGAAACGATCGCATCCCATGTTTTCGAAACAATGATCAACGACGAACCATCGACGAGCGATTTACGAGCGATCGACGAAATCCTATTAAACCGCTACGAGTTCTACGAATTCCCACTTCTCGCGATAACGATTCGTTCGTTTGTTTCAGAATCGTCGACATGGTAGGAAACGTTGCGTTTTCAAATGCCATTTACCGAGCTGCCGATCACGATCCTCCTATAGACATCCTTTTCCACCGCTTTGCGCACCTACACACTTCTTGCACGAAAAAACAACGAATCGACGCGATGGAATCCGCGAAAACCCGCGATGACCACGTTTCGAATGACTTGCCACTAATCACCATGTCCTCGGTTACAAGGACGGCACCGGCAACGTCCAGTGTAACGATAACAACGACGCCGCCGACAACCACGACGACGTCGTCGACCACTACGATCGCATCCGAGAGTTTGGACATCGAAACGGACAACGAGCAAAGAATTTACAGCGATGCCTTCTTGAATCGTTGTAAAGAACTCGCCAGCTACAACGACTCCGTCTGCGACGAGGAAGACTACGCCACCACTTGGTTCTCTCGAGTTCGACGACGATGTTCCAACATTCGTGGTAAGTTCCATGCGTTCGTTTCATCTTTGCGTACAAATACCGATTTTTTCCGCCGATTCCTTTCGTTTCGTTTCGTTATTTTCGAGCTCCACGGAAATTACATATCGGAAACCCTTCTTCCCACGTTTCCACCATTCCTAGCTACTCTTCGTCCTAGTCTTTTATCTTTCTTTCGCTTTTCCCACTCCGTTTCTCTCTAAATAGTTTTGCGACAATCGGAGAAGCAGAACTATACGATAATCGTTCTTACCAGTCAATCCCATTTTTTTTTTTTTTTTTTTTTTTTTTTTCTC
>NW_016921376.1:139994-199994 GCF_001483705.2 Eufriesea mexicana
TTTTTTTTTTTTTTTTTTTTTTTTTACTCCTATTCCATATTCGCATTTGTCGTGTCGTATCGGTTATTTTCCAACTTTGTAAATCAACTTCGAGTATCTATTCCTAAATGAATAATAATCAGGATCGCGAATTCGATTCGATCGTTGTTACAAATTTCGAATGCTACGTGAGATTTTAACATACCATACGATTAACCGTTAATCGTTGGCGTCATAGCCATCGGTTTGTACTCTTTCACGCTATAACCTTCCAACTTTTGCCTTTTACGTATTGCTGACGTCCTTACGAAGTAAACTCGATGATTAAGCTATTCATCGAATCTTTCATTTTACTTCGATATACTTTATCTCTGGTGCTACACGCTTCCGTTTCTTTGCGTTTTATTTTCATCGATCTTTTAACCTTTCTTCTGTATTCTCCGTTTCGTTCCGCTCCGTTCCGTTCCGTTCCGTTCTATTCTGTTCCGTTTCGTTCCGTTCTATACGATACTATTCCATCCTATTCCTCTCTGTCCCGTCCCGTTCCGTTCCGTTCCGTTCTATCCTATTCTATTCTATTCTATTCTATTCCATCCCATCCCCTTCCATTCCATTCCATTTCGTTCCATTCCATTCCGTTCCATTCCATTTCGTTCCATTCCATTCCGTTCCATTCCATTCCGTTCCATTCCATTCTATTATTGCAATCTATTCCGTTGCAATCTATTCGCGATCCAAAAACACGTTTCCGTGCAAATCGATCGATCCTATTGCTAAATACCTATAATATCGGGCCATCGTTCTTTTGTGTATCCAAATGTCGAATAACGAAATCTAACATCACCGAAAAATCATTTCCTTCTTCTTAGGACGAATGTTCGTTAACAGTGGCACGGTTAAAGTTTCAGCCGAGGTCACGCGTCGTTACCTCCTAATCGCTGCTATTCGGAACCAACGGATCGACTTGAACGAAGCATTGTACTGACGGTAGAATTACGATCGTTTTCCTATCATTTTCCTAATATCGCGCGACTCAATTGAAAACAGACGTCAGTTTACCGGCATATCTCTCCGTAATCTCCTTCTTTTCCAACCATTTGTGCTTCCTTTCATTCTTCGTTATTTTTAGCGCGTTCTCTGTTTTAAATCGAAGCAGACTGTGAACTGCGCGAAAGCAACGAATCAAACTGTAATCGTAAGTTCTCTTTTTTTCTATTCCCTCTTATAAGCGATACATTCCACGCATACGTATACGCGTTTGTTCGTAGAAACGATCGGACGTGGACCGACGAATTCGAATTCGATATTCCTTGTAACGATGACCGTTGTTCCTCGAACAAAAGACGAACTCGTATCGTTCGATTCATCGATTTCTTCACGAATAAAAGTTTTAACAGATTGGCTACCGAATATGTGTTCGTGCATGGAGACCGGTACCACGTTTCTCAACCAATCCACGGGGCACTATCAACGGCTTAGTCCGAAGAGGAATCTGTTGGAGTTTATCCGGTCCATGAATAGAATTCGTACGTCCGAAGGATTCTCTCGGCAAGCGAACGATAGCGAGGAAGACGAGGAGCAGGTAAATCGTTTTACCGTGTACCACGGCTAACGTGTTACCGACCGAACGGAACGTGTATCGATGTCACGTGACTCGCGTCTAGGAACATTCCCGCTCACGACACTTTCTTTTCACCTATTCTATCGCCGACGCATAGATGGAGGAACTACGCTTTTACTGTGACGATGACACCTGCTACGATATATTCGTTGAGAAGAATCTTCGCGTGGTCGATTTATGCGAACTTCTCAAAGCGAAAAGAAGCAAGATAGGGATCGATTGGTCGATTGTTGAAACTTGGTCAGACTTGGGAATAGGTAAGTACGCTTGCAGCGAAACGGTTTCGATGCATACGTACATGTATTACGTATATATATTACACACACACGCGCGCGCACACACACACACACACACACACACACACACACACACACACACATATATATATATATGAACAATATATGTAGTAATTCGGATCGGTTAGGTTAAGTTGGTTCTCTTTTCGTTCGGAGCAATCTGCGACTTTTTACCAGCGAATTCAAATTGTTGTAGAGCGTACATTGGAAGATCACGAATACGTTTTGGCCGTGTACAAAGAGATAAAAACGATTCCCGTGAAGCGCGCACAAAAATTCGTCTTCCGCCAAGATTATCTCAAGTACCAGTTTTTCTATGACTCGGGGGTGAGTATGGAAATCGATCGAAATGCACCTAATCTATGGACGTTAGAAACAGAGCGAAAGAGTTGGACTTGACAGCGAAATCGCGTCTCGACTTTTACATCGCTCCGCGAGGTCGTATCGCTGGCCTATGTTTGCATCGGTTTTGTACCGATCTAGCGTGGAATAGATAATTAATAAACGATCGATTAATCAATGTGGAAGCGATAAAGACTGGCATTGGTCGAATCGCGTTACGAAAGTCAACAGTTGGCGGCACCATGCACGACGTGTGCTTTCCGACCACCATCGCGTTTTGTCGGCGTTAGTCGCCGCCAGTTGTCACCGGTGCTGTCACCGTACCGGGCAACATGGCCAATGTGTCGCGAATTCGGTTGGTAACTCGGCCACGTTTTCAGGGGATATCGGTCTACGTTACCGACAGTGCAATCTTGCTTCCGCAAACGGTTTTTATCGATCGATCTAAAACGTTCATACCCGTAAGTACGGTTATCGGTGCGCGTTCCATCGTTGGAGCGATGTTTCGTTGTTGGCGGCGTTATTGCGCTTATCGCAACTTATCGCGATGCATCGCGTAAAATACGGACGTTGATGACGATGAAAATGAAAAGAAGCGTAAAAAGGTGTCGCGTTTGCAGCAATTCCTCTCCACCGAGATGATCAACGTTTCAGCCGTGTTCGCGGAAGACTGGGATACTTTGGCGGAAGCAGAAACGGCGTTACGAGTGAGTGAAAATCCGATCAATTTTATTATCGATGTATTTCGAGGCGAACAATTTTTCGATCGTAATTTTTCGATCAGCGATCCCTTTTTATCGTTTTAGAACTATTTGGAAGATGAAGGTATAGAATGCCCAGAGGTGTTCGGTTTAGCCTGGATACAGAATGGACGGTTGAACGTTTGGCGAAGAATCCACTTGCTTCTTCGAGATCGCAAGCTTTACCAAGCGAAAAAGGTGGTAAGCTGGTTTTTTTCTTTTAAACATCTACTCACTCTGGTTCACTTGGTCGTGCACCGGCGGAACGACGAAACGGCGAAACGGCAAAACGGTAAAACTACTTTGTTTCCGTAAAGTTGCAACTTTGCTCGCTTCGAGTTAAAAGGTTTATCTCGTTTACTCGACCTATTTCTTCGAATACGATTAAAAAAAGGTCGAAACGGTGAGACCCTGGGGTATTTACCCCGAGAAAACACAACCGTGTCCTTTGATTCGTGAGAATACGTTGGCGCGAGTAAGCATTTTCTTGCCAGCTCTTAAGCATCGGGACGTCTCGATTCGCGACACGCGAGGCGCGCGCGATTTTAATCGCGCTTATACTCCACGTGAAATACGGTCGATCGCGGATCTTCCGTCGTTGCCCTTTCACGTGGCAAAAGTAGCGAGATCGGTCGGAACTTTGTGAAATTTAACGAAACGTCGTTCCGTTGGTTTCTACGCGTGGACAGTTAACAGCAATGACGGTGACTAAGTAAAGGAACGATAACAAGAATACGCAACAACCATGGATATACGAGAGAAAGACGGTGGTCGCGCGTATAAAGGCAGGCTCATGGCGCGCAGATGTCCCCGAACGGTTCTCTAGGGTACGTTTCCCGCATGTCGCGAACATGTACACACGAGTAGTACACGCGAGTAGTAGACGCGAATAGTACGCGATACGCGTTAGGATATACGTCGTTCTTGGTATTTGAAACGGAAGAGGAGAAGGGGAAAAGGCTAAGAGGAAAGATGGCACGATTGGAGAGTGAATCGGTGCGACTATAGGACTCGACTCGCAAGGAACGAAGAAATTATAAGAAGAAGAAAAGAGGTGGGAAAAGATGAAGGAAAGAATTTTGCGAAGATATCGGATGAAACGGAGGAAACAAGCGATGGAGCGAATTGGTCGCGTAAATAGGAAAAAACACGGTCGGAAAGGACGTTACACAAAGGCAACACGGAACGATCACGCGTACACCTTTCTAAGACGATGCTTTCCTAACTGCTTTCACCGAGCGCGAATCGTCTTTTCGCTACTCTCGCGATCGCCGTTCTACCTATCTACCTAACTTTGTTCTTTTCTTTTTCGCTCCTTTTCCGCTCTTTTTCCGCCCTTTTCCGCCCTTTTTCCGCTCCCTTCCGAGCTTTTCGCGAACTGGAGTTGGGAGTTCTCATGGCCGGGAAAGCGTGGCCGAACCACGAGACGTGTAAACTAAGGAACGAATGGAAGGACGGAACGACACGGTTCGAACCGCGCGCGCATCGACCATTCGAAACGAGTTTCTGCGATGGCGAAGCGAGTGAGCCGGGGCTGACACACATTCGCCCTGGCAAAAGAGCTATTCTGCTAGGAACGCCGTTGCTCCCTGGGTCGTCGACCTGCCGCCTTCCGTCGCTTCCTCTACCACGCCACCTTCCCGTCTCTCTACTCTCTCCTTTCCTTCCTTTCCCCGCATTTCTCTCCTCTCTTGGTCCTTGCCCAACATTTCTGCCTCTCCACGCCGTACCCCGCACCGCCGTTTTCTTCTTCTCCTACTTCTCGATTCGTCGTTTCGTGGAAATCTCGAGGACGCCACCTGCTTCGCGTCTCCTCTCTTCTCTCCCTCGCCCCGCTCCCTTTTTCCACCCCTTTCCCTTTACTTTCTCCTTCCTCCTCGCTCTCCGTCCCGCCATCTCTCTTATCATCCGTCCGTGGATGTTTCAACCTGACCGAAACCGTGAGTGCACAGCCGGGAATGGGATTCGCGCGCGAAACCGTTCACGGTTCCGGAACGGCGAGTTTGGCGACAGCCGGATAATATTCGTTCCCCGGATGCACTTGAAGAGACTGGACGACGATGCTCTTTCTCTCTCTCCCTCCCTCCCTCCCTCTCTCCCCCCTCCCGTCCCCTCTGGTTCGTTAAAAAGCGAATAAATTTGGCACACGCGAGAAGGAATTGGCGCGATGAGCGAGTTCGTTTTCCTTTGCCTAAAACTCGGTTAACCCGGATAGCAGAGGGCCGCGGACGGTAAAAGCCGCGTTTCTAATTCACCGCGTGCGTTGTACCCCGCGCTACGCGCTCTTCTCCTTTGGTCCGTGTCGCCCCACTCTCCCGCGGACTCTGCGATACCTACTTACTCTGCACACGGTTTCCCCGTTCAGGGTGTTGGGCAAACACAATACGTTTTCGCAATGCGCGTGATATTACGATGTCCGTTGCATCCACGTCATTGTTCGCGTTCGCGATGCGTAACGCACCGCGAGTAGCGTGCTTCGCGGTATCGTTTCCACCTTCTCCTCCTCGCTCTCGGACACGCGATCGCGCTGCTTCCCTGCTGTATTAAACGTCGAGTATCCGCATTTTCGGAACGCGAATATCACCGATTCGCGCCGATCATCTTCTTCGAACCTTTCCATTTCGATCGGACGCGTACACTCGCGGCAAGGATAACTGCGCTTTCCCCGTCGCAAAATACCCATTATATTCGCTCGTGTATTCGCTCGAGGCCGGCACGGTATCGAGTTCGGCCCGATAGCGTTCGCTTTCGTCTTGCCTCGTGTCCCGTTCCATTTTCCATCCGTTCTCCCTTTCGCCTTTTCCTCGCCCTCCATTCGTCGCAACGATATCCGCTTTGGAAACCGTAGCGAATTTCCTGGCTCGAGGTATTACTCGCGGTCAAAACGCGCGCGTTTCTCGCTTTCTGGCACGCCGCCGAAAGGTGCGGATTTTCCAACCGCGTAACCATCGTTTTTAGTGTCATCGGCCGAAATACGCCGCCCTTCCTCCTCCTTTTCCTCCTTCTCTCGTCTCCCTTCCATCTATTTCCTTACCGCCTCCTATTTAGAAGTCAACCCGCGACCAGACGCGTTTCATCGCGCGTTTGCTCTACGATATCAAAGTCCACGATTGCCTCCGATGCCACGATCGTATACAAAACCAACTCTCGCTTTTTCTTTTTCTACGATACGCGGCTCGTCTTTCGAGTCGTGAAATTGGTCCTTCTTCCTACTCCCGTCACGTCGAGATTACGAAATTTTTAGAGAAGCGAACGAAGACGCGAACGACGGAAAATGTAGTATCATATCCGGAATGGAAACTCGAGGGTAAATTCGATCGTTTCGACGACCGTCGTTCCGTTTTACTTTTCGCGACCCTCGCGGGTGTTTGGCAGAGTGGCGTTTGCGAGGCTTCGCAAAGCCGCGTAACCGCGTTCCAAAGAAATCGCTTTCCTCGCACGAAAAGCGGGATCGCCGTGGGATTTTGGGACTGCTCGGTCAGCCGTGACACAGTGGCGTTCGGTATTTGGTCGAGGGGTAAATCGAAGAGTAAATAGAAGGGTAAATCAAAGGGAGGAAAATGAAAATGGATCGAACGCGATGTTTTCTCAGGCGCACCATAATACCGGGACGAGAAACGGATAGAAGAAGCGAGAGCATGGAAACGGATGGCTGCGAGGTGCGTTGCGGAAAGGAAAGGGCGCGAGAGAGAGAGAGAGAGAGAGAGAGAGAGAGAGAGAGAGAGGGAGAGCATCGGATCGGGTCGAAGAAGACGGGGGTGGGCAGCCAGCTGATTCGGGAGAGTTCGTGAACGACCGTAATCGAAGCGGGAGAGAGAGGAAAGAGACGAGGTAGCGCAGCGGCGCACGTCCGATGCAGTCTGCTGCGACCACCGGGAAACCAGCTGACTGGTAGGTTCGGTCGAGTTCGCTGGTTCGTTCGGCAATTTTCGGATCTTTGTTCGTCGCCGTGCACGAGGCTACCGGCGAGCGACAAACCTTTCCGTCAGTCGTCGTTTCGACACTGTCAGAGAATGTTCGTGCATGTCTGTCGTTTTTCGCTCGCGGTCGACATCGTCGTTGCGTTTGTCGCTTGAATCGCGCGATCGGCCATTCCGACGCTGCATCCTCGCTCCACCGATCGTTCCACCGACGACGACTCATCGATCGGAGGAACGCAAGGGAAAAGGAAGAAACGCGATCAGCGTCGTCGCGCAGTCTACTCGTTACCGGTAGAGTTTGCTTCCATCTCTGTACACCCCGTCACCTTTCGTTCTCTTCCCAGTCCGCTTCTCTCTCACCCACCCATCCGACGTCCCTCTTCTTTCTCCCCTTCTATCCTTTCCTTTTTTCCCACTCTTTCTCTCCGTCTACCCGTTTCATTTTCCACTTCTCGCTTTTCTCGTAGGCCTGGTCGTTCGGGTTGCGTCGCGTAATCGAAAGAAAGCGAGAGAGAGATAGAAAGAGAGAAAGAGAGAGACAACGCAGAGAAATCGAGTGGTCGGCGAGGTTACGAATTTCGTGGAACGAGAACCATCCATCGAGTGGTTTCGCTGCTCTGCCACACCGCTAGTCCGTTCCTTTGGTTTGTCGACGACCACGACGATTACGACGATCACGACGACTACGACGACGCTGCTGCCGTGCACGAAGAAACGAGAGAGTGCGTTTCGAAAGACGGGAAAGCTGCGAGAGACAGGAGGCTAGAGAAAAAGGGATGAAGGACGGAAGGAAGGAAGAGAAGCAGGAAGGAAGGAAGGAAGAAAGAAGAAATGACCGCGAGTGAAGCGCTATGAAATCCGATCGGTACGATAGGTCGGTATTTCCAAGCGGAACGAGCCGCGGTGGTATCGCGTAACGGATAGCTCTATCGCGCGCGATATCCGCGCGTATCGACGTCGAAATCTTGCGTTTCCACACGCACGCACGCACTCACGCACTCACGCACGCATGCACTCACGCACGCATACACGCTCGCATGCACACACGCGCGCGCACACACACACACATACACGCGCGTGCACGCACGCACGTACACCGGTCGTCGGATCGTCGAGGATCGACCTCCTCTCACGAGTTCGTGCGCCACGATCTCGAGCGTGAAAGCCGAATCGCTACTAGTGGAAATTGACCGAGTGATATACGAGCGGAAACGCGACGCGACTTGTCTTCTCGTCGACGATCATCGTCCAATCATTGTTCGGGACGATTCGGCTGGTGCTCGATATTTGCTCTTCGTCTATTTATTCGTCAAAGATGGCAGTCGAATGGCGAACGAGATCGTTAATGGCCCATCCTCGAGAATCCACGATACGCGATAAAGGCGAGGAAATTCGGTTCGAACGAGGAACGAAGGTGCGTGGAATAGCCGACGGATTCGAACGAGATGGTCGTCGAGTGGCGATAGCGGCGGTGGTGGTAGTGGTGGTGGTGGTGGTGGTGATGGTGTTGGTGGTGGTGGTGGTGGTACTAGCGGTGGTAGCAGTGGGTCGTTTGGATCACGGAGAAAATGCCACGAGTCGGTGACGATCTCGTTCGTCTCGCTCAGAAAGAGAGTACTACGCGGACGATAATCCGCGATGTACCGTGGTTCTCGTGTGGACGGGACGACGATGGAGAACCACAGACGACGCGTGGTCCGAGCGACGAGCACGGCGTCGGTGTCGGCGTCGCGTTGCTACCAATGCCGGAAGTCTACCGCGATATCCTCGCTCTAGAATCCTCGAACCCAATTCGTCAGCGAGAGGTTGCGGCGAACATGGCCAGTAGCCTATCGATTCGAGCGTTATCGGGGCTTTTTAAATTTACGGTAGAACGAACCGCGGCAGCGCAGTGCGGCGCGACGATCGCTCTATTAGATCGTCGCTCTTCTTCCGACTTGTCCGCCCGTTTTTCTCCTTTTTCCATTTTTTCTTCTCATTCGTCTGTTCGAGGACCACGTTATTTCCCATTCGAACGCCTCTCTAGAACCTTTGGTTCGGCTTCTCTCTTGATCTCTTTTCGATCCTTCGCTCCGCCTCATCTGCCCACACGCCGTTTCTTTTCTTCTTCTCGCGTTTCTATTCCGTTCCGCCGTTGTTTTTCCTTTCACGAACTTCTACCGTTATACGCTCTCGCGCTATTATCGTAATCGCGATGCGACGTGGCCCACATACGCGCGCGATTCGGCTTCCTTTCTTTCCGTGTTATCCGCTCCCTTTCTCTCCTTCTCTCTTCCTCTCATTTTCTCCTCTTCCTTTTCCGCGAGTGTAATTTTCGTCTGTCACCGGCCGAAAGCGCAATCCCGTTCGTCGAGACGCTCACGCGGTGGCGTTTCGCGACGCGAGTACAAAACGTGTCATCTCGCGCTGCGATTCGATTCGATTGAACGCGATGGAAGAAGAATGGCGGACGCGCGGCGCGCAAAACGAGAACAAACGATCGCGTGTCGAGGAATATACGCGGTTTCGTAATTCGCCGTTTGGTACGTTCGCTCGGTCCATCTCGTTTTTCTATTTTTCGTTCCACGATTCTATCGTTGACGCACGCGACCGACAACGGCTCTAACGCGAAATTATCGGCACGTAACGCGAATCTTCTTCGCGCGCCCTCCGTGTCTCTAATCGCCGGTGCTCGCGCTTCTGGTGTTACACCCGTAAACCGGTTCCTTTCGCGAATCCTTCTTCGCACCGGTGTCTGTCTCTCGATCCCTATCGCTTTTCCGCCCCGATCCGCTGTTCCCCCGTTCCGCCATTCGTGCGTGCTCCTCTCTCTCTTTCTCTCTCTCTCTCTCTCTCTCTTCCTTCCGTTTCTCGAATCGCGCAAACGATCACGCATCGCGGATCGAACCTCTTTTTCTTCCGCCCTCTTCCTTCTCGTTTTCCCTCTCGTTCGTTCCGTTCTTTCTCGAGATTTTCGCGCGGGGAAGAGACGTCGGTTTTTAGGTTAGAAACGCGTTGAACAGATTGAAACGAAGGGCGTTGGAACGGATCGGAGGATTAACGATGGTCTCGCGACTACGGAATGATTTCAGAAAAGCAAGCAAGCGTTCCCGTTCGCCCACTTGACGGATTACATGGTGTACAAGATCGCGAACGCCAGGAAGAGATACAGAGCGCCCTTCCCCTGGGGCATCTGCCTGAGGCCAACCGGCAACGCTCGAGTCAAAAGCACGGAGTCTGCTGGAGAAGCCGGGTTCAAGGTCATCGCTTTCCATAGTGAAAAGTCTCGCGCCTGTTGGCTCACGGCCATGAGACTCGCCAAGGTAACCAAACGTCCGACTTTTCTAGTTTTTCTCTTTTTTTTTTTCCTTTTTTTTTTCCTCTCTCTCTTTTATACGCCTACTCTATCGACTCACGCGTAGCTTGAAAACCGACGGGAGAATCGCAGAGGGAGCGACCGTTTGGTCGGTAACCAAACGTTGGTTTCCAGTTTCTAGAACGACGGCGTTTCGAGTCTTGTTCGGAGTTTACGTGCGGCCGATTTTACCAGCGCGTCCTATCCGTTCTACCGACCGCGCGCGGTTATCGGTCAATGTCGGTCTCTTCCGTAAAACGCGATTTCTCTTTTTTTCTCCTTTCTCTTTATCGGTTACACTAATGCACGTCGGTTACGCGCGGGAGTAACGCGGTTTGGTTTCGTTACAGTACGGCAAGCAACTCAGGGAAAACTACAGAGCCTTTAAGAACAAACAGTGCGAACAGACCGACGGACCCAAGGATCGATACGTCAACTACAACGTATCCAACGTGAGTTCGATTCTATTTTTTCGCGATCGCGAGTACAATCGCTGTCCGTGTCTCGCGATCCGCGCCGCGACTCCCGGCGTTCCGTCTTTCCTCTGCGAGGAGGGAAAAGAAAAAAAAGACGAAAGCGGGAAAAAGAAAAAAAAGAAGCGCGAATGGGATAAATAGACAGCGGTAAAGCAGCGCATCGAGGTAGGACGAAGTGGGATACGCGACTAGGCGATAGAGAAGAGACGAAGGCTGGTGGGAGGCGGAATGGCCGAGAGCACTACGCGGCGACTATCGATCATCTAGGAGGTAGACGAGCGAGAACGGACACGCGGCGCGTCGTCTCTTCGGGAACCGAGGAGTAGTAGTACACGCAGCGGCGTTACGGGATCGGACCGCGTATCGCGCGTCGCGCGCGCCTCGCGCGGAACCGAGCCGAGGCGAACCGAGACAGCCAGCCGGCTGGCCGGTCGTCGGTTCGCCAACGTCACTCACCAGAGTCGTGTGTCTGCCCGGCCCGTGCTGTCCGCTCGATCGATAAACGAGCTTTCGAGAATCGTTCGCCGCCCCGCCGTCGCTTTTCTATCCACATCCGTCCGTCCATCCATCCATCGTTGGTTCGTTGGTTCGTTTGTCGGTTACCGACGATCGTATCACCGATTGCTCTTACCGGTCGACCTATTACGCGATCGGTAGAGTCTCGGACGGAACCGGAAGTTTTCTCGCGATCTCGATTCGCATCCCTACCCCGACCCAGTCCACCAACCCGACGGTTCGCACGCGCGCATCATCCCTCTCCACCGCTTCTCGCTCGGGCTTCCTCCCTTGCCCGATCATCGCCTACGCGTCGCTTCTCGACTACCACGCGCACCAGTGTCTTTCCCGACCCTCTTCCGCGACCATCTCGCTCTCTCTTTCTCTCCCTCCAGGCCACTTTCTCATCGAACGCGCCTCTTCCTTGATCCGATTATTCGCCTCGTTTGTCGCCCCTGCTGATTCTTTCGCGCTCTTCTCTCGCGACCATGGCAAAGGTACGCGGGTGGTAAATTATGCTACGGAAGCAGAAACGATCATCGAGCGTCAAGCGGAGGAGAGAAACGATCGTCTCGCCCCGATGTCGTCACCGAACATGACGAAATCTCGAGTACGAGACGTCGCTCTTTCCACGCGAAACGCGCTTGCCCTTCTCCTCTTGTCTTCCCTTGGTAACGCGTCTCGCGCATAAATTTCCACGACAACGACGACAACGACGACATCGACGACAACGCCGAAATTGACCTACATTCGATTCTCGTCGTTATTTCCGTTGGGAGAAAATATGGTAGCGGTATCTCGGGCAACGCAGGTGCGGCATCGTTACATAAGTCGCTATTGCCGACCGCGCTTGAACCGCGTCGTCCGCGCACCGACAACGAGCATCCACGACGAACGTCGAACGAGTATCGACGACGGTGCACGCGAACGGGAACGAGAGAAAGAGAGCTCCTAGTCCGATTTGCCAACTAATAAATCTACTCGAATCGCGTCGCGGCGCATTGCATCGCCGTGACCCTTACCGTGCGCTGCTGCACCGCTCGATGTTTGCCTAGCAACAGGCGTCTGGGGTTATCAACCCCCTCCCACCGCCATTACGTTTCGTTTCGTCTTTGCTCTTTCTACCGAGATACATACCCTTACCCGAATACCCCCCCGATCCGTCGTGTGGTCGCGCCAACGTTCGCGTTCTCCACGCCGATCGGTATGGCGGTGGTCGGCGCGGAGAAGAGGACGGTGCGCGCAGGGTTTCGTCGACGATCGATTCGACGAATCGTCGTGCGATCCGTGCCCCCTACGCTTGGTAACGGTGCGACGCGATGACGTTCGCAGGAATCGGTACGATCACGCGTGGCCATGGATTTCACCGGTAGCGTTGGAAGAATCGTGGAAGACCCGAAGGAAGCGAAGAACATCGCCGAAAGCGAAGGCGTGAACTGGCGGCGAACGTGGAGACCGTTCTCGAGACCACCACCTGGCTGCGCGGTGGTGAGATTGCACGGACTGGACGACGGTATACACGTTCTACAGCCGTGGTTTCACCGAGGGCTCAAGAGAGACATCGCCGCGGCGATCGTACGGGACCACGGTTCCGTTGACGGGTAAATTGCCGCCAACTCTCTCTCTCTCTCTTTCTCGACGTTCCATTCTTTACCTCGTTTCGTCTGACGCGTGTGTTTCAGCGTGTTCCTGGTACGCGAGAGCAAGAGCAACCTAGGCGCTTACGTGCTCACCTACAAGTACAGCGAGAAGGTGTTTCACGCGCAGATTCAACCCGTGAGTATCCGTCCATCGGCGCGTGCACGCGCGCTGCCGCGTGGCGCGAGATCACGAGAGATGACGAAAGATTCGTGGATTTCAGGTGTTCGACGAACGATGCAACTGTTGGTTGTACACCCTCGACAAGGGCATCACCCGGTTCTACGATTTGCTGCAACTGATCGAATTTTACCAGCTGAACGCGGGCTGTCTGCCCACTCGTCTCACCCATTACGTGCAAAACGGAGTGCCGGAGATGCTTCCGCTTCCGGTACCCATGTCGTTCCCGCACTCGGACGACGGAGACGGTTCGCCGTCACCGATCGAACTGGAACAGCGATTCGACGGGAACGCGATCGACGCCGCCGGACACAAGAGCATCTGAGAATAGGAATTCCAGCGGCCCGTCAGCGTCGACGAGCGTCTCGTCGCGGCCAATTGTTCGCTCGACTACGACGACGCTTCTCGGACGAACGGAATCGCCAACGAGAACCGGTCCGGCGACGCGAACGTTCGATCCGCGCGATCGGGTTGCTGGAGTCTGTGCCTGTGCAGCTACAGCAAATGGAACCTGTAGCGCAGATTTTCCATAGCCCAACGGAGAAAAACGCGTCTCCTCGTGGTTAACTTTGACGAGGATACAACGCGAAAAGTGGAATAACGGAAAACGACGGCGGCGACAGAGGAGTAGGAGCAAGAGGAGGAGGAAGAGGAGGACGAAGAGGAGGAGAAGCAGGAAAAGAAAGTGGAAGGTAGAAGAAGGAGAAAGAAGGAAAAAGATTGATCGACGAAAACGCGACCGATACGGCGACGAAAGCCGAGGAGACGAAAGTATACGCGCACGCATCGGGATATCGTCTCGATCTCTCTTCACCGACTCTCTTCGTTTCTCCTTTCCGAATCGGTCTCGCGCCTCGTAACGCGTTCCCTCGTCGCGTGCAACCGATCTTTCGAAAATCGGCTTTGATAGCGGTTAATCAATCCCGATTTCTCGAGTCGGTGCTTCGAGGATACGGAACAGCGTAATGTCCGAAACGGGAAGAGAAGCCGAAGAGAGCACGGGGATGCAACGACGATGGAACGACGATAAGGAAGATGCGGGCGCGCGCGAGCGTTTTCGGAACGAATATCCGCTAGAGATCGCACTCGATAGAGAAATATATTTTGTACGAACGTATAGTAGAGACGAAGAAATCGACTCGCGATCCACGTGATCTCGACGTCCATTCGAAGAAGAATAATAAAAGGTAATCGACAACGGTAAAACTCGTTCGTTGCGTTTTCTTCTCGCTCTGTCTCTCTCCTTCTCTCTCACACTCTCTTTCTCTTTTTCCGTCTGGCCTCTTCTTTCTTCTCTGGTCCTTTTTTCCGGTTTCGTCCGACGATGCGCGCTTTCCTGACCGACCCCCGCTGTGCCGAAGCGAAAACGCCGCGACGTAGACTTTCCGAGGAACCCCGAGGTTGCGAAGGTAATCTCGGTGGCGCGTATAGCCATCCGACGACGCTGCACCGCGCTCGCAACAGGTAACTCTCGCGGCACGGCTAATGGCCGAGGAGGTATCCCGGCAGGTAACGACGCAGGGGGAGGAGCATCGCGGCGGAAAGGTGAAGAGAGGAGAGAGGAGGGGGATGGATGGTCGTAGGTCGGAGAGGTGGAATTCAGGTGCAAGAGTCGCGGTGCTCGGGAATCCTCGGTAGTTCACCGCGACCGTTCGACGCGACAACCAAGCTCCGGACGTCGAATACCTCTTCTATTTTCGACCTTTCGCCGCGTTTTCTCTTCTTACGTCATCGCGTGTTTCCTCGTGCACCCCGACTGAAAGTGTGTCCGCCGTGCGTTTCGTGGCGATCGCCGAAATGCCGATCGACGATCCGGTTCGAACGCGACTGTACCCACCGATCTTGGACGGAACGATTCGACGCATTCGCAGCGAGTAAGTGACGAGAGCGACAACGCCACCTGTTACGCCGATCCACCGACCGAGAGATCGTTACGTCGAGGATTACGACGCGCGCGCGTACCAAACTTTCGCGAGGAGATGGACCGCGCGGAAGCTCCATACTCGCTGCGTGGAAGCAAAGAACGGAAGCGAGATCGCGCGAGCGGGGACGCGATCGTGAACGAGAGTGGAAGCACGACGAAGAGAAACTCGTCGGCTCGCCAGAGAAGCCGATCGCGGCCGATCCTCCGCGAGTTCGAGGTCGCGTTCGAACAACGACGCGGCATATGCTACCACCGTCTCTCCATCGTCGAATCGCTCGCTTTATCTCGATTTCACGCGAAATCGGGCGATCCTCGGGCGTCGTCGAACACGGCGATGCCTTTTCTAGTCTCGGCTCCGGCGCGATCGCGTCGCGTCTGGAAACCGGTCCGGTGACATTCCCGTCGATCTTTGGCGCAGTTACCATTCATTCGCTTCCTACGGATTATCGTCCACGGGATTCTGTCGCGAACTGTTTGCGCGATATTTTCCAAACCCTCACCGATCACGATCCTCGTTTGCTCTCTCCCCCCCTCTCCCCCCCCCCCCCCCCCCCTCTCTCTCTCTCTCTCTCTCTCTGGGTAGAGACGCTGCCGACAGGACCCCGTCCACCCACCGCGTTCCGGTACCAGGTACGACCGACCGGTTCCCTTCTCTCCCACCTCTCTCTCTCTCTTTCTCACTCTTTCTCTCTCCCTCTCTCTCCCTCTCTCTCCCCGCTCTCGTCTGCCATGTCCGGTATTCACCGGTTCGCCTTAGGAGTCGCGCGAGGTACGATCGAGGAGGATCGTAGTAGCACGGTTCGGTAGAAAGACGGACGTGGATGGAGCGCGATCTCGCGAGTCCTCGGAGTGACGCTTCGGAATTTCCACGCGCCAACGATCGAAGGTTACGACGCGCGACGCCTCCGGTCGAGGAAGCGCGCGCTCGCGCCACGCGATCGAAGCTGGTCGAGGTCGAGAATCGGTGGCCGAATGGAAGCGAAGCAAAGCGGAGCTCCTGCTATACGCGATCGTCGTTTCGAACCAGCGCCGTTGTTCGCGCGCGCGATACCACCGATGAGTCACGCCGCATTTTCCACGCAACTCCCTTTCCTCCTCTCTCCGCCATAACCCGATATTTTCTTCCTTCGCGAGTCTAATCATCGTTGTCGCCGCTGCCGTCGAAACTCGTCGGCGCGTTCTTTCGCAGGACGAGCATGCCCGCGTTTCAGGACCGCGCGATCGAGCGCCGCTGATCGACCAGCGTCTTCACAGCGTCGTTTCCACGAATCGCCAGAGAGAATCGTGGCCACCGCGTGCCGCGAGACGATGAGACCTTCCATGGGATCGTTTGCTCTGGCTTTGCTGCTTCTGCTGCTCGTCGGCTCCGCGGCTGCAGCATTGAATCCCGAGGGGACCAAGTGCGGCGAGAAACTTTGCTCCACCGTCGAGTATTGCAGTCCATACGACAAACATTGCAAACCGTGTTCCAATATCTGCGACGCTACCGGCCGCAACTATCAACCCAACGAGTGTGTCTCCGATTGTCAAGGTGAGCATAGCCACTCGGCGCAATTTTTCTTCGCTTTACTCGCGTCCCGAGTCGTATTCTCGTTTCCCGCCAGCAGGTCTACGCGCGTATCGGCACGTTTCCCTTCTCTCCCCCCCTCTCTCTCTCTCTCTCTCTCTCCCCCCCCCTCTCTCTCCGCATTCCGCATCGATATTTCGGAATCGATCGAGGGAGAGAGAGAGAGAGAAAAAGCCCGGGTAGTGCGCGGGCCGAGCGTTCCCGAGTGCACCTGAACACGAGGGGGTTCGACGAGTCCGTTGACTTTACACCTGACCACCGACCACCGTCCCTCCGTCGACTTCCCACACGCGACCGTCCGCTTCATGACTCATTCGCCTTCTTTTCTTTCCTCCGTTCCCTCCGTCTTCTCCTTGCCCCCCTTTGCTACCTGCCGAACAACAACGGTCCCTTTCGATCCCGAGCCAGCAGCAGCCATCCGAGCTTTCCCTTCTCACCGTCTATGCTTACGCGTGCGTATACCTTGGTCATCGGTATACGCGCGGCTACGGAAAAGCTTTCCTTCTTCAACATACGGAACCTTTGTCCCTTTCCTTTTCTTCCTCCGTTTCCGTCCCATCCGCCCCATCCGCACCTCGCGTCCAGTCAACGTAAAGTTTGCTTTCTTGCATTTCAGAGTATCTTCATGACAAACGGTACGTCCTCCTGAAGCAGTACGAGGATCTGAGAGGTAAGCGACGAACGCGTTTAATAAGTGTAAACGAGAGAGCAAAGGAGAAATATTTATACGAATGATCGACAGGGGAAGTCGGGAGACTTTGGATTCTAGCCGCGGCCTCGATCGCGATAGCCTTCTTGTCCCTGCTGTCCACCTTCTACCTGATAGCGCAAAAGTTTCCAAGATGGGAGAAGATGCGTAACGCCGTGAGTCGGACTTTTACCGGTAGGAGGGTAAGGGTAAGTGGACGTTGGAGATACGATGATCGAACCGACCATCCATCGAATCGATTCCACGAGTTCGACGTTGGTCCTTTTCCAGAGAACGTCTCACGGTAACGGCGGCAACAAGAATATCAACAACAACAACAACAAGACGACGCAACAAGACGCGGAATTGGGCACGTCGAAGCTGAACGGATTGAAGCTACCGATGCCGACGATCAGCGCGAGCGTGGCTCCGAGCCGATGCGCGGAGAAGGATGGCGGCCACGGGAACGGAAATTGCAGCGCGAGCGGAAGCGGAAGCGGAATCGGGATCGGGATCGGGATCAGCACGGTGAGCGGGAGCGGGAGCGGGAGCGGGAGCGGGAGCGGGAACGGAAGCGGAAGCGGTACCGGCCCCGGTAACGCGACGCCAAACACCACGAGCACCTCGCTCTCCAGGAGGCATCCCAGCGAGGACACCACTCTGGACTACGCTTACGACAATCCGGCGATGACGCCCAGCCCGGAATCCGTCCAACTGAGAACGAAACGCGAGAGTTCCTTCTAGAACACCGTCGCTCGCGAGAACTGTGTGTACATACGACGTAGGATTAATTAATTGCCGAGAAACTCGATCGCGTTCGTACGCGCGAGAAATCGCGCGACCTTCCGCGGATCCTTATCAGCCATTCCGTCCATGAAAGGCCTTTCGAGCGTAGCTCGGCCAGTCCGATAACGAGGTCGAGCTTCGCATAGGTCAGCGACGGCACGCGGTGATCGACCGAATACGTCGCGCGCACGCTCAATTCGAATGCTCGACGGTCGACGGTCGACGGAGAAAGAGAAGAAGGAGAAAGAGAAAAGAAAGGATTGGTACGGTCGTTCGCACGCCCGAGCCTCGCTGCCCTTAGATGCTAAGTTACACGTACGACAGCGATCGCGACGCGAGACGCGGTCGCTCGACGACGAGGAATCGATGTCTTCCAGCGAACGACGTCGTCGTCGCCGCGGCCGTTCCAGTCGAGCGTTCGCAAAACTATCTTTAGTCTCTTTAAGTCGCGTTTTTCTTCGGTTATCGATCCGGTAGTTTGTATTCGAATAAATAAACGCTCGAACGCATCACGCGATACGTGTTTTCTCTTTTCCAAACGATTATGCGCGTTCCCGACGACAAACGCGATCGCCGACCAACGACGGCGACACGGACACGGGATCCGGCGTGATCGGATAAGAGTAGCCGGTATGCCTGGCCATCACCAGTTGCCTCGTGTTTTTTTCCGGTTTCGCCAACACCACGTACACCTTGGGCAGAAATAGGCAGACGAGTTGCACCAGACCGTTCAACGACAGCGAGAGGGCCAACGTGATCACCCTGACCACGTTACTGTTCGAGGCCAGATAGAGAGGCACGAACGCCAGCCACAGCACGATCGTCGCGTAATTGGCGAACGCGATCCGTCGCGTCTCGTTGAATCCGTCCGGACACTTTCTCGTCTTGATCGCGTAGAACGTGGACGCGACTGCGAAACGATCCAGAAGGGGAACAAAAGGTTAGAACTCGTGATTGTCGTCGTCGTCGTCGCCGTCGACTCACCTGTTAACAAGAATGGATAGACTAAGCCGATCACGTAAGATCCGTCCTCGGAGCCACGACAAATTCTCGTATTCGCGTCTCTACTGGGATGCGAATGGACGACAGCCGGTGGTTGTTTGAACAGCCGAATCGCGTCGAACGCGATCTCGACCAGAACGAGGATCGACGCGATCGTCAGTTGGGACTTTGGACTGGTGAACCTGGAAAGACGGGAATGCGGTGCGTATACGACGCGATCGATGGTCGTCTGGAGAAATGTTACCGTCGCTTGCGAGGACTACGACCAGGGTCGTTGAATATCCGATGAATCCTGTTGATCTTGGTCGCTAGCGCGGCATAGCAGACGGTGTAGCAGAATCCGATACCGAATCGAACCATGGCGCAACTCTCGACGCTGGGTCTGGCCACTACGGCGAACGTCATGGAGAAGCAGCCGAACGCGCCGAGTAACAGCAGAAACGACAACTCTCGACCGGATGCTTTGATCATCGGGGTATGCCGATGGGTCCAAAACACCGCGCAGACGAACGTGACCAGAAGCATGCCTGAGAATAACGAATAGCGATCGAAAATGCGATCTTTTGGCGAAACTCGGCGAGATCGTACCGGACACGGCGACCGTCATCGCGACGATCGCCCAAGGATTCGAACGATCGACAAACTGCTCGGGAATAGGCTCGCAACTGGTCCCGTTTTTGCTCGGTAACGTTCCCAGTCCGCAATCCTCGCATCTCTGCTCGCCCATCACCTTGTACCGATAAAGGCCGCAACCCAGACATCTCCAGCAGCACGGATCCTCTTTGCTTCTCACCATGATCCGATTCGAATCGCACGGTCGAGAACACGACGAGGCGGGAAATTGGCCGATCGGTTCGCCTCGGAACCGCAAGTTGCCGCGATCCAGTCGTAGCTCCGGTCGTCCTTGCTCGTTCACTGATCCATGTCCAGGTACATGCGCACACACCATACGCGACCGCTGCTCATATCTCGCCACCGTGCAGACCACGCTCCGAGAGCAACAAAATCTCGGATTCGGAAGAAAATTTCTAACAGCGAGTTTCGCTTACGCGTGTAATTTCCGACCACCGCCCAATGGTACGAGCCGTTTCCCGTTCGTTGATAATTCAAGATCGAGTACCTCGGTGGTCCGTCGACCGAGTCCACGAATCCGAAACCGTTACCCGCTTCGTCTGAAATGGAAAAAGATGAAGACGACCGCGCCGACCACCACGATTATCTATTATATTTACCTTTGAACGACACCTCGGCCAAATATCGAACGAACGCGTCTTCGTCCAGGGGGAGCATCGCCTCGCAAAGTCCCGCGTTTCCTTGCCCGCAAAGGTCCCTCTGCATGTCGTGAAGGGCGTAAGCCACCGCGTACACCGCGTCCCGAACAAAGTGCAGGAATCTTCGCTGCTTGTATCCGTTGTTTCGTTCGATCTTCAACTTTGGATCCCGACAGCGAACGCGATACTGAAACCGATTCGATCCAATCCAATCGTCGCTCGTTCGATTCGAACCAACGGATTCTGTCGCGCGCTCACCTTGCCGGAAGAAGAACGGATCGTCGCTTCCTCGTAGTCCTCCTCCTCCTCCTCCTCCTCCTCCTCCTCCTCCTCCTCCTCCTCCTCCTCCTCCTCCTCCTCCTCCTCCTCCTCCTCCTCCTCCTCCTCCTCCTCCTCCTCCTCCTCCTCCTCCTCCTCGTCCACGCAATCGTGATAGATTCGCCAAAATTCTGGAAACCAAGGATCGCGACGCTCGTGCTCGAGCGTCAATCCCGTAAAATACTCGTCGAAGCCCGAGAGCGGCGCGTAGAGCGGTTGAACGGCCAGGGCACCCTCCAACACGGCCGTTTCTCCACTCTCTCCGTCGCGACGATCCGGCCACGAATCGCTGCCCAACCAGACGAATCGCGTGCCAACGCCTACGCGTCTCGCCGCTTCCAACACCCGTAAAGTCGTCGACTTTTCCGCGAACAGCACCACCACTGCGACATACGATACTCGGCGTTATTTCTCATACCGATATGTTACGCGTACCTTCGTATTCGTACCTCGGACGTCCGTCTTTTCGGCGATGGTGCGCACCACGCGGTCGTAGTCCTCCTCGGTGAAACGATCCTCGCTGATTCGATGCGGCGCGCTGAAACACACCGAGTACTCGCCGGCCAACGACGTCAGGGTCTCGTATCCGTGGTCCCCGTACTCGGTGTCCGTGTAAACCACCGACGCGTACGACCAATCGAATCGGCTGACGAGGTAAACGCGCGTCCATTGATCCCGGATCGAGTGGGAAACATGGTCGTGAGTCGCGACCACCTATACTCACCGAAGAATCTCGAGCATCGCTCTCGCCTGATTCACGTCGCTCGGTACCGTGCGAAAGAACCGCGGGAATCTCTCTTTGCTGCTGAGAAACGGCGACGTGGCCATGTACGAGATCTGCGGGACCGGGAACAGAGCCAGCACCGACGCCACCTGCGCGAAACCGCGTCTTTACGCGTTCGTTCGCGCCACCTATTGCACACGATTACGCGCGCATACGAACCTGAATGGTAACCGAACTGGATTGCGCACCGAGTACCGCGACCACGCGATCGAATCCTCCGTGGAAGAACTTGGGCATGCTTCGATCGTCGCACCGATATCCCTCGCCACCGAATCGGTTGCCGCGCGCTATGAAACCTGCGAACCGAATCATCGAACCGATCGACTTACGTCTCTAGACTTGTTCTCTTACCCTTTACGAAATAGAACGCTTGATCCAGAGCGTAAACCGGATTGTCGCAAGTGTCGAACGCCAACGCGCCCAGTCGTATTCCCGGCAGTATCGTCGGATTCTCGTTGATACGTTCGATCGTGTACAGCATCGCCTCCAACGGTTGAATCCCGTCCTCCTTCTGCGGCCAAACGCACCGTTCGCCACGATACGCGCGTATTCGCGCGTATACGCGCCTAAAGGCTTACCTGAATCTCCCCGCAACTTTTACCGCCGCTACCCTTTCGATGAATCGGAAAGAGACCGCCCAACAACAGATCGCCCGTCACGTTGGCGTAAGAAACACTGCGAACGGAGACTGCGAACAGGCTGCTGGTTACGATGCTCGCGATAATCGCGATAATCGCGATGGTGGCCGTGGTCGCGAGCGACATGTTGCCAAAGGCGTCGGCGACCGTCTGACCCGGACGAGAACGGGAAAAGCGGAAATCGATCGCATCGAGAGGAAAACACGAGCGACGATAGACGAGATAAGGTAAACGAATCGGCGGAGTAAACACACGAGGAGCGAGCGGAGAAAATAGAAGAAGAGGCAATTTGGTTAAATGCGGGTCAGTGGCGCGCGGCTAGGAGCGGCCGCGGCAGCCGCGCCGGCATCGTTTCTATGATCGCGACGCGTCGTCGAGGACGCAAGGACGTCCGGACGCGCGCGTGCAACGGGCACGGCCACGAACACGTACACCGCGCGACCATCGAAGAGAGAACGACCACGGGTCTATAGGCGAACCGGGTACGACCGCGCGAGGAGGAAGAGAAAGAGAAGCGGAGGCAGTTAACAACAGAGGTAACGGAAGAAGCGGAGCAGCGGGTACGATAACGATGGAATCTCCAATTATTCAATCGTCTCTCCGAGCCGGTCCGTTTAAGCGTCGCCAGCTCTGCTGCTCGTTGGTTCCCCGATTTAGAAACGAAACGCTTTTCGAACCAACTACCAGCGACAGTTCTCGCGACGCGCGTTCTTCTCTTCGGACCGCCCGTCGTTTCTCCGGTTTCCGAGTCTAGTGGTTGCCGTAATCGAGCGGCGAGAAAAGCCCAGAGACAGAGAGGCAACGGGGAACGACGCCTACGCGGACCACCATGGACGAAAGCGACCACGCTTCCACCTCGCAGAGGTCGTTCGGGGTAATCGATTGTGCCGTGTTCGCGGGAATGCTCGCTGTTTCGGCCATCATCGGTGTCTACCAAGCGTACAAGTCGCGGAAAAACGAGGACGCGGTTCGAGAATACCTGGTCGGCGGACAAAATATGTCCATCTTTCCCATAACCATGTCCTTGATAGCCAGGTAATCACCAACCACCCAACCAATCACCGCGATATCCCCCTTCCGATCTTTCTCTCGCGTCTCACGACATGACCTTCCTCTCGTTCCAGCTACATATCGGGAATCACGATTCTCGGTCTACCGGCCGAGATGTACGTCTACGGAACGCAGTTTTGGAGCGTAGTGATCGCCGATTCCTTCGTCTCGTTAACCATGGCCATCGTTTATTTACCCGTTTTTTACGATCTCGGTATCACTTCGTCTTACGAGGTAACGCGAACCACTTCTCTTCTCGTCGCGTTTATCCAATTATCGTTGGCTAAAATCGTTTTCTCGTTTGCGCGCGCTGCGCGCGTGTCGCGCGTTCGCAGTATCTCGACCTGAGGTTCAACGGTGCCGTTCGACTCATGGGATCCGCGATATTTCTCGTAAAGATGGTAAGTCGTCGTTTTCCCAACGACCACGATCCACGAAAAACCGAGCGAGCGAGCGAGTGAGAGAGAGGGAGAGAATGTTACAGCTACTCGTTACAGCTACTCTACATCCCGTTGGTCATATACGTTCCCGCGCTGGCGTTCAATCAAGTCACCGGGATAAACCTGCACGCGATCGCGATACTGGTCTGCGCCGTTTGCATATTCTATACTACTCTGGTGAGAACAACCACCACAGCCACGGAGTCGTTTCTCCGTACCACCGTTTTTCTTTATTTTCCAGGGTGGTTTGAAAGCCGTCGTTTGGACCGATGCTATTCAGACGATCGTCATGTTCGGCGGAGTGATGGTGATCGCTGTGATCGGGACGAATCGAGTCGGCGGATTCGAGCAAGTTTGGAAGAGAAATCGCGAGACCGACCGAATCGAATTCTTCGAGTAAGCCATTTCTTCTCCTTTCTTTATTTTTCTCCGCGGACCGTTTACCAATTGCCTGCCATTTTTATCTATTCTATCCTCCGTCGACAGCATGGACATAGATCCGACAACGCGGCACACCTTTTGGACCGTGGTCATCGGCAACTATTTGAACTGGTTGGCCAGCTGCTCGGTGAATCAAGCGATGGTGCAACGATGCTTGGCCATGTCCAGTTTAAAAAAGGCGAACATGTGAGTCGTCGCGACGTATCTCTTCTATCCTTCTCGCGAATCGAGATGCCATCGATGGTCGCACTCGCTCTCATCCGTCTTTCCCTTGCCCAGAACGATCGCGCTCATGGGGATCGGTATAATTACCATCGTGTCGCTCAGCTGTTACACCGGTATCGTCATCTTCGCGGCCTTCCACGACTGTGATCCGATCACGACCAAGGTATCCAAGGCATTTCGTTCGTCGCAACCACACCCCCACTCCCCTCTCTCTTACTCTTTTGTCCGTTCTGTACGAGTGGCTCGACGTCTTTCAGCAAATCAGAAAACCGGATCAACTGCTACCGTTTTACGTGATGGGGATAACCGAGTCGATCCCTGGACTGCCCGGATTATTCGTCGCGGGAGTGTTCAGCGCGGCGCTCAGGTATACGCGCGTAATTCCAACAAGTTTAAGCGATAAGGAGAGGATAAAAGCAAGTAAAAAAAAAAAAAGAAGAAAGGAAGCAAACGCGATCCTCTCCCTTTTTTCTTTCCTTTCCTTTTCTCTTTTTTTTAGCACCATGTCGACCGGCTTGAACTCCATGTCCGGCGTGATCTACGAGGACATGATAAAACCGTGGCTACGAGTACCCCTATCCGAAACAGCGACTAGCCGAATAATGAAAGCGACGGTGGTGTTGACGGGAACGATCTGCGTGACGCTCGTTTTCCTCGTCGAGAAACTCAGCGGACTGATACAGGTAGAGACGCCTTTTCGCCTAGAAGAGAAGACGGTAGACGCGTAATCGTCTCCCTCTCTCTCTCTCTCTTTCTCTCTCTCTCTCTCTCTCTCTCTCTCTCTCTGTGTACCCTTCTCAGGCTGCGAAAAGTTTATCGGGGATTACAGCGGGACCGTTACTCGGCATCTTCACGATGGGCATGTTCTTTCCGATCGCGAATTCCGCGGTAAGAAATCACGCATCGATACGCCCACCCTCCACGCGCGTTTAACGTCTTTCTTTCTTCTCTTTCCTCCCTCTGTCGCTCGCGACCTGATCGCGCAACGCAGGGAGCGCTGGTCGGCGGTCTGGTCAGTTTGAATCTGGTCGCCTGGATCTCGTTCGGCACTCAGGCAGCGATATCCAGCGGAAAGATCAATTTTCCCGTGAAACCGGTCTCCGTCGACGGATGTTCCGAGTCGCTCAGGAATCAAGCTACCAACCTTACGGTGATCGTCGAAACCGCGATCAAGTGAGATCTCCGTTCTCCGTTCCACCACTCAACCCCATCCATCCGACACGTCCAGCCGCCATTAATTCTCCTATTCTGCTTTGCGTTTTCAGAGAGCAACCCTTCTTCCTTTACAGAATGTCGTATCTTTGGTACACGTGGATCGGTTTCCTAACCGCCATTTTCGTCGGACTTATCGTCTCGTGGATCACAGGACCGAACAAACGCGGCCCCGGTGACGAGAAGCTGTACACGCCCGTGGTTCGTGGCTTCTTACGCCATTCGACAACCATCGCGAATCGCGAGCAGGAGCGGCAGGTACCATTTTTTTTTTGTCCCATTTCGGATACTACCTACCGGAAAACCATCCCTCCACGCGATCATTGCGCGACCCTCTTTTCTTCATACGCCCTTCTCTTTCTTACTTTCCAGGAAACCGTCACGGAACTCGAGAAAATGGACGCGAGCGTGACGAACGTCTAGCATCGCGTCGTCGAATCGCGTTTACGTCGTATTTCTAGGTTTCCCGATCTTCCCGCAGCCAAAAAGTTACCAAGAAACCATTTGCGATCCTAGTTGTCGAAGAAAGATGTAAAATAAACGAAAAGTAAACACGAAATTCGCATATACGTTGAGAGAGAGAGAGAGAGAGAGAGAGAGAGAGAGAGAGAGAGAGAGAGAGAGAGAGAGAGACAGTGCGTGCGCGAACGCGCGCGTGTATATAGACATTGCGTATAAGCACGTTATATATACGCGTAGACACGACATATACACATACATATACATATACATATACAGATATATTTCCTTTTATAATTTCAATTTACAACCTTTGTAAAAAAGGGAAAAGATACTGGGAAAGAGGGGCACAATGAGGAAAAAGAGAAGAGGAGAAAGAGAATAGGACTGGTTTCAGGAAACGTTTTACACGACGTGTACATTCGTTACAATCGTAGGCTATCGAGTCCGCTTCTCGGAGATTTTGACATTCCCCGTAAACTGCGAACGCTTCCTCCACGAACCGGGACGTTTAACGGTGTCTCTCCGTCGGATATTATGCGTCACCGCCACCGCCACCTCTACCGTCACCGCCACCGCCACCGCCATCGCCATCGCCATCGCTACGGTCATTACAGCCGCAGCCTCGATCCGCCGCGGGTAATAATGCTTCGAGATGCATCTTACGAGATCTCGTTTTTCCTATACATCCGATTTTATCGTCCGTTGGTTATCCCGCGCAAAGAGGATATTCGACGTTTCTCGGTTAGAAACTGCACGCTTGGCATTCTGTTTCCATGTTCCTTGGCGAACTTTGGAAAGCGAGCAAGGTTTAAGAAGCAAGGGGCGACATGCCGATAGTTCTAGGATCCTGTTGACCCGGTTGCGTCGGAGGCCCGGATTGAGGACCGGTTTCCAAATTTTTCAAAAGTTGATTTAACCAATGCTTGGTCGACGCATCCTCTTGCAGACACGTCGCGAACGTGTTATCCCTGAGCTGATCGGGTAAACACTGCCTAAGCGCCAGCAGAGCCCTATGGAAGATAAAAGAAAGAACAAAAATTCGTTAGTTTATTCGCCTGTTTTGCTCCTCATCGAGTATCGGTTTCTCGCTTACCTCGGATTGTCCGAAAGTCTCAGATAACATCTGACCACGTGTTTCAACAATCTGGCGGACGGATCTTTGGCCAACGACAACACCATTTTCCCCAAAATCATAGCCACGTGACTGAATCGATCGTACGTTTGACAAATGTACGAAAGACCGCTGTCGTCGAGCAATATTTTTTGCAGTATAAACGTAGCCACCGTCTTACTTAACTCGGATCCGCTTTCCATGATACGCAAACAAAGCGGAATGATCTCCGTGGTGAGCAAAAACGTAATCACCTCTTGCTCGTCGGTCTTTACCAATGCTCCTATCACGCCCAAACTCGTTAGTCGGAGATACTCGAACGGACGTGTCTTGCTGACCGTGTGCAAAAACGGATACAAGAACAGCGGCACGTGAGCCTGAAAAATTATACAAAGATGAAAGATACCATAACCTATCCACTCGCCAACTTACGTACGAATAAAGGTTAGAAAGCGTTAAAGGAATTAAATCCGGATATTTACCTGTAGAAAGGACGATCTAGTTTCCGGATGACTAGCGACGCATTGCAACAAAGCCAACGCGTTGCACACGCGGTTGCTCTGATACGCGGTCAGGGTAGCTGGATTAATGGCCGGGTAAATATTTATGATCTCTTGAAGCAACGACGCGATCGTTCCGAACGAATGCCAGAGCATCGGCGCTAGATCGGGCACCACCTCTCGTTTTTTGCTCAATTCTTGCAAAGCGTTTTCTCTCGCCTCGGGATTCGACAATTCGATTATCCAAGTGTAAACTTTTTCACGATCCACCGTCGACTGTAACGCCGCTGGACTTTGCTGCGAACTCATTTTCGTCATCGATGCCCGTGAAGAATGGTCGAAAGCTCTACGCCTCGACCGTTACTTTTGCTGGAAACGTACGAACACGGCAGTAGCCGTAAAAAGAGAAAAAACAAAACACTTGTGCCTCGAAATAACGATACGCGAAGATCACGCTTTGAGGTTAGGCCGATCGACCGTGTGCGATTTAATCAACCAGTACGATACAAAGGAGGAACGAAATTTGTAGCGACGCACGCACTTTCTCTTCGTGACATTCACGACACACGGCCGATGGAATAGGTTCGTTTGTCTCTTGAATAACGCGTAGATATTTCACTCTCACCAGACGTACACGACTCGTTTCGCTCGACACCGAAAAACGACACCTTCCGAACGAGAAAGAAACACTGATCATCCGAAGAAAACATGGAAATTGATTTGGACCGACGAAAGATACCGGTGTCGCCATCTATCCAGAACCACGGAAAACTAAACGGATACGCGGGAACGCTCCACTACTACACGTTTGCGATTACGCACTCATGCTCGTGTACGTATGCACGTGCTACGCGAGCGTAATTACAAGGAGAGTGCAAGTCCTTCGAGTCATCGCATCATTATCACATTTAGTTAAAACTTTGCAAGTTTGTAGATATCGTCATTCGGTTAAAGGATACATATCATTATAGCGGCAACTACTCGATAATTTTTTAGATATTTACGATTACAGTTTTATCATTACGCTCTTTATAGCCCTATTTTAACGAAATTTCACGCAGAGTCGTGGCGTAACGGCAATGTTCGAGAATTCGGACGCGCAAGTCCTGGGTTCGATTCCCGTGTTCTCTCTATAATTTTAGTATTTTTCTTTTTTTTTCAATCTATTTTTTATTTTGTATACATTCCTCGCATGAAATATACACGAAAACATTGTAAATAAACAAATGTAACTAAAATTTCTTAATAAAAAAATTTAATTTTTACGCTTTCTTCTGCTAGTATATATTTATTACAAAATCATAAGAATAGCATGCAAGAAAAACAGTATCCTATAACAAACATATTTAATACAGAAAGTCAACGAAAATATAAATAATCATTAGATACAGGAAATATAGAAGCTATCGCTCATGTAAGTATTAATTAGTAAATTAAACACTCTATAAGAATGATCCCTGTAATTCCAACTTTGCTGTGCACCTATAAATATTCATGAATTAATTAGAAAAACTTGGAAATTTATTAATTTTCTACTGCCGCGTAAATACAAATTTTACCGCTTGAGATCAGCGCCATCTATGATTTCGGCTCAAAAGGCAAGAAAGTAATAGGAATATAGAATAGGCGAGGAGGTCGTCGAAGAGCTGGTCACGTGACAGACAAGGACAGAGGGGGGATAGAAAAGGATAGAATGGCTCCGGCAGTGAAAAATTATTAATTACTCAATTTCTGTAATTAATTTATGAACTTTTATAATTTTATTGCAAAGCTGGAACTTCAGGCTGCATTCTTATATAATATTCGTAAAGAATTTAACTCTAAATTGTTAGTTATTAATTTTTGTTTTATGGCGTCCATGATTTCGTAACGACAACCATCACGATCTTCCGTGAAAGTATTTAATACTATACGAAACTAGAAGCAAAATGTGAGCAAAAGTTATATGAGAAGATTCGCAGGAACATTGTTTTCATAACGAGCGCATAAAGTTTCATAAATTAATTGCGTAAAGGATAGTAATTAATGAAAAACCAATGGCGTCCTCTACAATTTTCAACAACAATTCAAACACTCCGTAGAATAATAATTAATAATTAATTAATTGGGGACAAATTGCTATCGAAAAATATATCGGAAAGTTCTTAAAGGATCTGCCTTTACGATGCAGTTATAAAAGTTCATAAATTATTCACGGATATTCAGTAATCAGTGAATTTTCCATTGCCGATTCGATTTATTAAAATATATTCGGCGCACATAACCAGAGTTAGTAAACCGACATCAGAGCCATCTATGATTTTAGACTCGAAACTTGGGTTCCGCAACGAGAGCATAGACGGCTCTGATGTCAGTTTACTAACTCTGGTTATGTGATCCGAATATATTTTAATAAATGAAATCCGCAGTGGAAAATTCAATAAATTCCTCGATCTCTGTGATTAATTTATGAACTTTTATAATTGCATCGTAAAGCCAGATCCTTTAAGAACTTTCCAATATATTTTTCGATAGAAATTTGTCCCCAATTAATTAATTATTAATAATTGTTTCGCGCAGTGTTTGAATTGTTGTCGAAGGTTGTCGAAGACGCCATTGGTTCTTCATTAATTACTATCCTGTACGTGAATAATTTATGAAACTTTATGCACTCATTGGAAAGACAATGTTCTTGCGAATCTTCTCATATAACTTTCGATCACATTTTGCTTCTAGTTTCGTTGCGTATTAAATATTTTCACGGAAGATCGTGATGGTTGTCGTTACGAAATCATGGACGCCATAAAACAAAAATTAATAACTAACAATTTAGAGTTAAATTCTTTACGAATATTATATAAGAATGCAGCCTGAAGTTCCAGCTTTGCAATAAAATTATAAAAGTTCATAAATTAATTACAGAAATTGAGTAATTAATAATTTTTCACTGCCGGACCCATTCTATCCTTCTCTATCCCCTCTCTGTCCTTTGTCTGTCACGTGACCAGCTCTTCGACGACCTCCTCGCCTATTCTATATTCCTATCACTTTCTTGCTTTTTGAGCCGAAATCATAGATGGCGCTGATCTCAAGCGGTAAAATTTGTATTTATTCGGCAGTAGAAAATTAATAAATTTCCAAGTTTTTCTAATTAATTCATGAATATTTATAGGTGCACAGCAAAGTTGGAATTACAGGGATCATTCTTATAGAGTGTTTAATTTACTAATTAATACTTACATGAGCGATAGCTTCTATATTTCCTGTATCTAATGATTATTTATATTTTCGTTGACTTTCTGTATTAAATATGTTTGTTATAGGATACTATTTTTCTTGCATGCTATTCTTATGATTTTGTAATAAATATATACTAGCAGAAGAAAGCGTAAAAAATAAATTTTTTTATTAAGAAATTTTAGTTACATTTGTTTATTTACAATGTTTTCGTGTATATTTCATGCGAGGCATGCATACAAAATAAAGAATAGATTGAAAAAAAAAAAAATACTAAAACTATAGGAGAGAGAGCAGCAGCGAGAATCGAACCCAGGACTTTCTCGTCGGAGTTCTCAAACATTGCCGTGTCACTACGACTACAATCGAAACATGTAGGAAGTAAATAGATAAATATTTTCGTAATAAAAGTTTAATCGTAAATATCTGAAAAATTATTAGATAGTGGCGGCTATAATGATATATATTCTTGAACTGTATGACGATATCTATAAACCTGCAAAGTTTCAACTAAATCGGTGACCCGAAGGATTTGCACTCTCATTGTAAATCGTTCCGCGCATTAACCATGAACCCCTTAATTTCGGAATACGAGGAAACCGCCGTTGTCGACGTTGTCTACCAGTCGCATCGAAGACACGCGAGAACAAAAATGGAAATATCTCTGCCGGAGCAACCAGTAGTGTCGACCATTACACACCGAGACGTCGGATTCGAAGACACAACGAGAACGACGATACAGTTCACGTCGCAGTTTCTAGCCGATAGGTACGTAACGAGCGGAGTAGCGAAAGGAAGGAAAAATTCTCGGTTTACCAGCACCTCGACGACTATCGCTCGATACACAAAATTTCTTTCAACGTTCCGGATACGCGGAAAAACTTTCGTCTCGTTTCTCTGGAACCGTGGTCGACGCGATTGCTGGCAGAGAGGGAGAGAGAAAGAGAGAAAGAGAGAAAGAGAGAGCGGGAGAAAAATGGAAAAGCCCATGGTCGGTCAACTTTATACGGCTGGATCGACGCCCGAGCTGCTTATCTTTGCGAAACATCGTAAAGCGCTGTTTCGGAAGTCGGATATAGATATAGATATTTCTACTTTTGAGCACGACTGATTTTCCACGATTCGGCTGTATCGTTCGAACCGACTATACATCGGTATGTTTTTTAACGTGCATTTTATAGAAGTTGGAATTTATCGCAGGAAGGAAGAGGAACGATAAACGATTTCGCGAATAGCTTGCCGTACCGTGTAGAGATAGAAAGGAATGCGTGGTAAGGGTGGTAACGCGATTGCAGCAAACCGATAGTTTCGTTTGAAACTGGGAAATTCAGAGGCGCGTTTGGATACCGAGGAAAGGAAGAATGAACGCGAATGGAAGAGGCGAAAGAGTCGGGGATACGCTTAAACGCTTAGGCCATGTCAGCAGCCAGTTGGTTACGCAATCGCGTGGCGCATCGATAGAGCGGATAAAAATCGGAATTACGGCAGCGCGTATCGTACCGCACAAGCATCGTTACGTTTACGTATAAAAGCGAAATGATAAAAACGACGCGACTCGAGACATCGCATCTGAAACGGGTGAAAAGGGCATCTGCCAGTCACAACATACCGAACACGCTCGCGCGATAAATTCGAATCGGCATCGGTCGCGTCTCGTTACGTTACGTTTCGCGACGCGTATCGCGATCCGTCCTATCGTTGCACGATTTCAGATCGATCGAGTTATTTCCGTTGGATCGAATGGAATGGAATGTCCGAAAGCCGATGGTGAATTCTCTTGCGAGAAATTCCGGCGTCTTTCGTTCTGCTTATTCTTTCCCTTTCTCGTATCGCGCGCGCGAGAAACGTTTTACGACGCGTCGCAATGTTAACCCGACGGTGATACGGTTGATCGTTGGAGATTTTTCTCGTCTACCACCGATAAGCGATAGTATACGCTGGTTCGTAGGAACGTAGTAGTTCCTTCGCTGCAACTCGGCGCGATTTCATCTGGTGGATGGTCTGGTCGAAATTACCGCGCCGCGGCCGGATGTCACGTGTCGATGTCGCGAATCCAGACGTTGTTCGAACGAAGCAACCGAAGAAAGAAAATAGAAAAGGCGAAAAGAGAAGAAGGAAAGGGAGACGAGAGAAACGGGGGAGGTGAAAGGCGATGACGGGATCGGTGCGGGGCTGGTGCAAACAGGGAAACACGATCGCGTTTCTCGATCGCGGAGAAAAATGAGGAGCGTGGATCGCTGGAGGATTCGAGAAATGTCCCAAGTTTGGTGGCAAACGATAGGGTCATCGCGCCGCCATAGCGAGGTTATCGATGAATCGAGAAAAGGTGGGGAGATTTTTGTACGTCGTGGTCGTCGTGGTCGTCGTGGTCGTTCCGCGGAACTCAGTAGAGCGTCGAAAAGGCGCGGAAAACGGACAGAAGAGGAACAACGGAAGAGGAGGAAAGAACACGCGGGAAGTTGCTCGCTCGTGGAACGTTCATCGGGATCCAGAGATATTTCGAAGGAAGCGCACACACACACACACACACACGCGCGCATCTATACGGACGCATCTAATTGTACGCGTGCATAGGTGTATGCGTGTGTGTGCGCGCGCGTGCCTGCGTGCGTGTTTATACGTATAATCGGAGAGAATCGAAGAGAATCGAAGAGAATCGAAGAGAATCAAGGTGTAATCGTGACTGGAGAGACGAAAGAACGTGCAATCGGAAGAATGGAGAAGAAAAGTATAGCGCGGGCGATTCGAAAAAGTTTGGGCGTAAGAACGCAAAGGCAGCGAACGTTTTGGTCGTACGGGTTCCTCGCGTTGCTCAGTATCGCGATATTCGTACTGTTTTGGTGCACGAACGTGTTCCGTGACGCGATTCTGTCAAATCTGGCGCTACGAAACGGTACACCGTCCTTCTCGCTGTGGCAACGGCCACCGGTCGGCCTCGAAATCAAGGTCTACGTTTTCAATTACACGAACGTGCGCGAGTTCGAGAACGGTACCGCGAGCAAGTTGAAGGTGCAAGAGGTCGGACCGTTCGTTTATCGGGAAACTTTGAGCCGAGTGAACGTGCAACTGCACGAGAATCAGACGGTCACGTATCAAGAGAAGAGGAGCTTTCGATGGATCTCCGGGAAATCGGAGAACGAAAGGGTGATCGTACCGAACGTATCGCTCATTTCCACGCTTGCCTATTCCCGAAATCTCGTCTATCTGCTGCGAATCTGGCTCACGATATTTCTCTCCAAGATACGCGCGGAACCGTTTCTCGAATTGCCGGTCGGCCAATACCTATGGGGATACGAGGACGAGCTGTTCGAGATGGCCAAGCGATTCGCGCTGTTGGAGCAACCCGTGTCCAACGATAAATTCGGAATTCTCGCATTCGTACGTACCATCTTATCCTTTTCTCTCTCTCTCTCTCTCTCTCTCTCTCTCTCTCTCTCTTTTCTCGCGTCAACGCGTCTCACTTACCGTTCACGACGCGATTTTTCAGAAAGATGGCTTGAACCCGGATCGCATCACGGTACACACGGGGACCGACGATCTTCGAAATCTCGGGATGATTCAACGAATCAACGGCCTGGAGAATCATAAAATCTGGGGCGACGAGAAATGCGATCGGATTTACGGTACCGATGGTAGCATATTTCCACCGCACTGGATCCAACGAGCAAACTCCACCATCTATGTCTACGCTAAGGACTTTTGCAGACAATTGCCATTTCGTTACGATCGTCGCCACTTCTCCGACGGTATACCTACTTTAAGGTGAGCTCTTAACTCTTTGCTTTTTCCCACGCTTTCCCTCTCCCTCCCTCTCTATCTATCTACCCATCTACCCGTCTACCCATCTATCTACCTATCTCTCTCTCTCTCTCTCTCTCTCTCTCTCTCTTTCTTTCTCTTCCTAATTTTTTCTTCTCCTAATATCTCTTCCGTTCTTTTCCGTTCCTTTCCACTCTTGCCCCGCTTGCTCTTCTTGCCCCCCTCCCATCCCCGACGCCGATCATTCTCGTCCGTTTCCTTTCTTACGCACGGCTTACCCCCCGGCCGACTTCCCGTTTCTTCCTCTTCGGATCGAAAGAAATTTACTTAACGATTCGGAGACGAAAGTGTAGTCGCACGAAACGCTTCATCAGTCCAATGACCATAGGTACAAATTACCGAGCAACGTTTTTACATCGCCACGCAACAAAGACTCGTGTTTTTGCCCGAAGGAATCGTACGATTCGATCAACGTGAGAAGATGCCCCCCAGTCGGAACGTTCAACCTTTCAGCTTGCAAATTCGGGACACCGGTGCTCGTTTCTTTCCCTCATTTTTACTCGGGAGAAGAGTCGCTTTTCGAGAAAATCGACGGGCTGATGCCACGACAAGAACATCACGAAAGCTACATCGATCTTCATCCGGTAGGTAATCTGCACGCGCGTCGGCGTTCGTATTATCCCACGTGTAGGAAACGTCGCCACGAATCGATTATAAATTCCAAGCGCCTCTGTTTCAGCGTTTAGGCGTCACAGTTGGCACCGGTTTGAGATTTCAACTGAATCTCGAGGTACGAAAAGCGGTCGGCGTGCCCTTTTCCGGAAACCTCCAAGACGGTTCGATCCTACCTTTGATCTGGCTGGACGTCGGACTGGACGATATGCCCGAATCGATCCAACAGATCTTATATCGCAGTCATTACCTAGCCAACGCCATAGAAGCTGGATTCCAATGGTGTAGTCTGGTCGGTGCGGTTATCTCGTTCGGCGCTCTTTTCGCCGTCCTAAAAAAAGACGACCAATCGATCGATGCAAAGTCGGATTCCTCGAAACGTCATCGATCCGTCACCGATCGAACCGAACTCGATCCACTCTGAGCAACGATCCATCCACGCGCAACCTGATTTTCATCCGTTTCGTTTCTTGTCGCTTTTAACAAGAATACAACGCGTCAACCAGTTATCGGATCGTATCTTTGCCTATTCGCTTACCTCTTTTCTCTCTCTCTCTCTCCCTCCCCCCCCCTTTTTTTCTCTCATTTTTTTCTTCTCCTTTTTTCGTCGCCGTTTCGTCACGGAAAAATGCAGCGAAAAATGCAGCGAAAAATGCAGCGAAAAATAGTTTACGCGCAGGGATATAAATATCGATCGCGTGACTATGGAACGCGATTCCGATTATACGCGATAGATGGATCGTACGAGCATCGTTATATACCTGATTCACGTGCGGTCGATTGCGCCGTATTCGTGATAACGATATGCAAGGATACACGCATACGTGGACACGCGCGTGTGTATTCCGTACAATCGTCAGCGATCTTAGGAAGAAAAATCGCAACGTCTGCGCGCAAATGCAAACAAACGCAAACAAACGCAAAAGCTACAGGGTGACAGGTCAGCGTTGCAACCACGAGGTATGTTGTCGTTGCGTAGAAATAGTAGTAGAAGCAGCAACGATAGTAGTCGCGATAGTATACGCGTTTCGCGTTGCCTTTCTCCGCACACGACACACATCGATAACCTAGGTCGCATCGAACGACATCTTCGAAGAAGCGAGATAACAGATTCTGGTCTCGTAAACATTTTCGATTGCTCGTAAAATCAAACAGCGATTAGACTCGACGTACACAATTTTATTATTAATTTCCCCGACATGGTTCGAAATCATCTCGAATCGATCAGATTTCAAATCTATTTGGCTACTTTTTATTTTCGCTTCTTCCTCCACCTCCTGTTCGTACCACCTCTTCTAACCACCTCCTCTACACCCTCGCTATCCCCCCCTCACCTTTACCTCCCGTGCCGCTTCTCTTGCCCGTTCTTCACCTGCACCGTCATATCTTTCACCTCCGTCACCGGCCCCTCTCACCCTTTCCCCTGACTTTTCATCGTAAAAAACTAAATTCATCTAAAAACCTAACCGTAGGCTATCCTGAAGTAACGCGTTTACAACGAAATACATATAAACGAAGATATAATGAATAACAATAAAATCTCGATCGCCGTCAGGTTCGTCAAAGTCCGAGGACGACGACTATGACTTCGTACCGGGTCTCGCGCAACCGATCGAGAATCCGCTGGACGGAATAATATTTTTATGCACGGCCAAGAGAGGCGAGAGTGTCCCTCGATAGCCGATACGTGCACGCTCCTCGATCATCCATCATCGACCATCGATGAGTAATCGCGACCTCGTCGAACCGCGAAAAACTCGTTTCGCGGATACAAAATTCCTCGCGTATAATACCTGTCGCGTCGTCTCCTCGCCATTTCTCGCTTCGTTCCTTCTTCCTTTCGTTACCTCTCTATGCGCGCATCCGTAAACTCGCATGCTCGATACCTTGCTCTCATAGCTTTGCGCGCAGCATCTCGACCACCAGTGTCTCGCGCGGATAGTAAAAGCGCGAACGAAAGAAGAAGAAGAAGAAGAAGAAACGCCGAGTACCTGATCGGTATGTACAAAGAAAACGCGTGAAAGTCCTCGTAAAAGGCGAACGGTTATCGTTACGCGATACGAGAAATTCTCCTACCTCCCTCGGCGCCCGCTTCGTTTCCGACATTTCTCCGCGTATTTCCTATTCTTAAGGCAGTATAACGACGGTGACGCGCGCAACAATGTCGGCGAATGATAACGACGACGATAATAACAATCGTGATTCGCAAACGCAATGATCGTGTTCGTTTCTTCCTTGCTCGGCCTAATCGTATCTCGCTCTCACTCTCTCTTTCCAAAACTCTCTCTCTCTCTCTCTCTCTCTCTCTCTTTCTCGCTCTCTCGCTCTCTCTTTTCCTCGGTTTCTAGCCGTGTGAAAAAATTCCAGGGTGAAAGCATAACGCGTACAAAGGTCGACGTGAGTACGCGCGACTTCGCACGCTCGAGATCGAAAGGTATAGAAAGAGTCAACCGGTCAGCCAAATGGTTTACTTAGGATCCGATGAATTCTGGAAAGCCGGGTTCAGCTGACTGGTTTTGCCCGCAGTCGCGTTAGACGGCAACGGATTGCTGAGATGCAGTTTCTCCTGTCGTTTAGCGGCGCGTGCCAGCCAAAGGAGTGCCCCTATCAAAACGATCGCTCCTATCCCTGCCAAACCACCGGATACCGCTGCTCGAGCAACCGGCGGCACATCCACGGCCATTTTCATCAGGCTTCGCATCTCCTCCGGAAGTTCGTCGATGCCCTGCATAACGAAAGAAAGGAGCAAAGCATTATTAACCGTTTTGGTGGCCACCTAGCCGTCGGTCGCTAGGCGCTGATCGCGACACACACGCGATCGAAAAGATGGACAACTCCGGTGTGTTGAAGCGACGAGGTATCGAGACAACGAAACGGCGATGAAACGGCGATGAAACCGCGAGCGTGTATACTAAATTATCCACACGAACGGTCATTCCATCGAAATGAATCACGCGTCGAGGCGTCGAGGCGTCGAGGCGTCGAGGCGTCTCGTTACCGTCACGATTGTCCATTTGCCCGATGAGTATCGGCACCGTCGCTGCAGCGTCATTGGTACTGCCAGGGCCACAGCCACTGCCACCACCATTGCGCAACTGCCACCACCAGAGTGCTCTGCCATCGGTACTATTAATCGTGTGTATCGTAATCGGTTTCCAAACGCGATCGACCCATAGAGTGAAATACACCGAGTACAGTATCGATTAAGGCGAATTATAAACGGCAAACACGATAACCGACACGTATACTCACGTCCTCGAACCACATGATCGGAAAAACGATATCCGGAAACGAGGCGACTTGCTTGATGTCCCGCACCTGACTGACAGCCAAATTTATTTGAATTCTCGCTTTGGCTCTCAACGACGTACCCATCATCGGTTGGACGTCGATGTAGAATTGGTGTTTCTGTTCGACCGGTGGCGATATTCCGCTTACCGCTTCTCGAAGCGTAGGATCGGCTGAAAAGTCGTTAAAAACGGATACATTTACGGTTACCTGGTGGAGAATGAGAAAAGGACCGACAAGTTCTCAGCGCTCGGTTATAGCTCGCGAAAGCGAAAATTTCATCAACCGTATTCAAAACCGTATTCAACGCGTGGCGACGGTTTCCTCAATCGAGAAACGTTCTCACGGCGCGTCCGCCAGGCAGCGTCGAACGGATTCGTGTGCGAATTCGCGTGTAACAGCGAGCGAAAGATAGGAATGACGTGTGTGTTCGTGTGTGCGTGTGTGAGAGAGAGAGAGAGAGAGAGAGAGAGAGAGAGAGAGAGGTGAGGCACGAGTGTTGGATCTTACCGAGATAAAAATGAGGAAAACTTAGCAAGACCGGTGAATCGTATTGGCAGAGAGAGACGTTAAAGGTTCCCTCCGGAGCGCAGGGCGGACCAGCGGGGCAGAAGCATCGCTGCGATTCCAGTCTGCTCGGAGAAGCGAACGCGTCGTTGGCTGGCACGAACCTGTAACCGGGAACTCCTCCAGCGGTGATCACTTCTTCCTGAAACGAAGCAGATGAAAAGGAGGATGGCAAGAAGAGCGCGAGAAGAGCGCGAGAAGAGCGCGAGAAGAACCGCGTTGGATCGCGCTCGCGTTTTTATCCCCGCGGGGGCTATCTCGCGGCAACGGGCGACGATCTTAGAGAGGCTGCGCGCGTTTTACCTTAAACACCAAGGGCAATGCCCTGCAGAGATCCTTGTCGAAGATTTTCAGCACGGTCTGCTTGGTGATACGCGGAGGAAAAATGCTACCATCGCTACCAGCGATGCTGTCGCAGGCCGGAGCGGTCCAGTGGCCCAGACTGCTCTTTCCGTTCCATTTATCCAGCACACCGTATTTACCGATGTCTCCTTGCCCGGTAAAGATGGTAAACCAGTCAGGCATCGTTCCGTTTTTCCCGTACAACAGACCGAACTGATCGTACGGCAGCTTTTGCTCCTTCGGTACCACGTCCTTTGCCAACTTGAGCAAAGGATCCTCGTAGCCCCATAGCAATTGACCGATCGATACTTCGACGAATGGTTTTATTCGAAGAATGTCCATGATCGAGGCCATCGCCAGTCTCAGGAAACGCGCCGCGTGTTTAGACTGACTGGTGGCGGAAAGCATCGGCACGTTCGGAACCACGACCAAATCTTCCTCCGAGCCGGCAGACAGTTCCTGCAAATGTCCTTCCCATCATTACCATGTCTACCATACATCTTTCGCCTCCTTCCCTCGGTTTCGTCCACGCGTGCAACGCCGATCGAACATGGACCAAAACGGAATTGTTTACGCCGCTCTCTTACCACCGTTTTTTTCCTTTCCTGTACGCGAACGTTTCCGCGAGTGCGCGCGCTCGCACGCGCGTTTACAACGGACAAAGATATTGTTCGATCGTTCGCACTATCCGACGACCTATATTGTCTTTGTTACCCGCAACGGTAACAATACTGGGAAACTAGGAGTAACGCGTTCGCGTTGGCGCGCGCGCGCGCGCGCTCGCGGGCACTTCTCGCGAAATCGTGCCACGTCGACCGAACGTTACTCGTCGTTGGCGTACACCTTTGCGTTTAATTCACGGAAGCGCGTTGCTCCGCTATTACGATCTTACTCAACCGGCGTTGATCGTTACCAACCAACACACCGACCGGTTGCATCACATCGCGCGAACCGACTTACTTTCCGCAGCAGCCTTCTACGAAACGAGAAACCGCCACGCTGCTACCATCGCCACTCCTCGTCCCCTGCCCTATCTCCCATCTATCTCCGATCTATCTCCAACCTATCTCCGGCTTAATTCTATCTCTCTTCTTTTCTCTCTCAAACCTAACATCTTTTCCGTTTTTCCGTATCCTCGTATATTCCCGATATTTTTCTCTCTCCTTCCTTCGCTTCCGTTCTTCTCCATCGCGCCCGAGGCTGCGGATCATTTTTCACGCGTCTCGCTGCGAGACGCGAGCGCGACGCCAGCGCGACCAGACAACGAAGCGAGGAGTTACAATACGGATAGACAGGAGGAAAGGCTCACCGGTGCAAAAGTGTATCGCTTCTTCACTTTGTACGACACCGTGTCGTTCTCGTTGAATTTCACCTCGACTTTTTCCCACTGCTGCACGTACACGTACGGGCCGAGTTCTTCCAACGCTGGTTTCTCGCCGACGTTTAAAAATTCATCGGCGTTTGTCACGTTGTAGATGTAGACGCTCAATCGTGGCGACACTGGCGGCTCCCTCCACCAGTTGAACGTACGGCCGCCATCTCGCAGAGCGATCTCTCTGTTCAGCAAAATGTCGACCAATTTTGGGAAGACAGCCGCCAAAATTGCGGCCACGATGATCATTAGGGCCCCAGCGGCCATCGCTGCCCCTGCGATCGAAACCTGAGATTAATCACGCGTCGCCAACGCGCTTTTAACGATTACGTTGATGCAAACGCTGGAGAAACGGCTGGAGAAAAGCGGAAAGGAAGAGGGAAGGAAGAGGGAAGGAAGAGGGAAAGAAAGAAAGAATGGCCCTCGAGATGGCGTATATCGAGAGGGATATCGAGACGTTTTCGAAAGAAAAGGAAAAGACGATGCCGCGGTGAGTGAAGACGCGATCGATTTCGTCGCGCTTACCGCTCATCCTTCCACGATATCCTGCAATCGGACGATAAGCGGAGAGAAAGCGCGAATCGCGTAAACCTCGACGGCAAATTTTCCATCGCTGCGAAACCAATCGAATTCGGATCGAGTTTCGAGATCTCTCGGGAAAAGAGAGTCGATTACGCGGCTAGCAACGAAAAGCTGAACATCGTCGCGAAGCGCGCGTATCGCTCCCTAGAGCGTCGGTGTTAATTTTTTAATCACGTAACATGAAACAGAAGCGTAAATGGAACGAATCGTGACCTTCGGAACCAACCGTCCTACTTTTTTCATTTTCGTACACGCACAAGCTTGAATTCGTCATCGGAACCTAAACCTGGAAAACGACCTCGTGCCATTCGTCGATACCGTCGCGGGTCTGGCCAACGAACGAAACGGAAAGGAATCTCGCGGTGGTCGTCGACGACGGCGTCGACGGTGACAATGGGAAGAAAGACGCATTAGAAATGCGAGACACGATTTGCCGTGTCGCGGACGTCACCCGTTCGACCTTACAAAATCCTTGAAGATCGCGCGTATGTACGTAGCATCGGTGACCTCGCGAGACGAACTTTCGAGAAAAGACGAGCGTCGCGCGAAGCCCGCTCGACTAACGACTAACGACACCAAAGCCCGAGCGATTTCGAAAACGCGGTTTGAACCTCCGTTGGTTTTCGTTGGGAAAAAGAATGCGAGTAATCGAAACGCTTCGAGTGCGCAAATCCGGTATCCTGCGCTGTCAGCCGATGTGGAAATTCCAAGAAGACGGTCGACCGATTTACATCGCACGCCCGATTTCAGAGCAACCTGCGCGTTCGACCTTCGGATCCTTACCACCGACAAAATTCATCTCCTTCGTTCGATCCAACCACAACACCCTCGTACTCGCCTCGTCGTAGGGGTTAGAATTCCGCAACGAAGGTCGCGCCACGAGATCCGATTTCATCGTAAACGCGAACAATCTCCGTCGGACATTTAGTGTCTTTCGCCACTGGTCATCGATTTGCAAAACGTAAACCGGTTTGCTCGATAACGCGAAATGCGCGAAAGGGGATGATGAAAGCGAAAAAAGATAGCGTTCCAAGCTCACGCGTCACGTAGATTCTTGCGTAATCAGTGATTTGGTAATAGACAGACATGAAAAATACCGACGACGATGACGACGAGGACGAGGACGAGGACGAGGACGAGGACGAGGACGAGGACGAGGAGGAAAAATCACGTTCCGACCAAATGAAATGGCGTGGACAGCGAAACGAAACGAGATGGTTCATTCGTTTTCGTCTACATAGTTGTCGCGTACACGCTGTATCACGATTTTACGCGTACATACGTATACTCGGTTTTACGTCATCGACATCGGGGTTTCGTGGTCGGTCCGTTTCTAAAATTTTCAATCACCTCCAACGTATCCCTCGATGGAGCACGAAGGCTTAGGTGAAAGCGCAATGACGCGAAGCTCCGGTCAACGAGTCCCGCGTACACGAAACGCGTATCGAGACACGGTATCAAACGCGTACATTCGAGCATTGGTTTACGCAACTGGCAAAATCGAGGCGAGAATGGAATTTCGTAGGTCGCGTTCCACGAGAGCGGTTAGCGCGAGTAACGTGCCGTCGCTGCCGAGTAAGTCGTACGCGAGAGTCGATCTCGCGCGACTCCCTTCGATCGCACCGTTCTCTTTTCAACCGCTCGCGCCAATCCGTCGGCCAATCTCGTCCGACCGACGGATTTGCACGCGAACGCGATGCCGAACGCGATGCCGAACGCGATGCCGATTCCAGTATCTTTCCGTTCCCATCGTCTTCCTCGTTCAGGGGAATAATGCTCGGTAAGGGCGGTCGATATACCATCCGACGTATCGACCAGTCGTGCGCGAAACCTACCTGTCGCTCTCTCCCTTGCCGCCACCGACGCCGCCGCCATCCGCGCCGATATTATACGTATTAATTGGAAAGCGATGCAACCGACGTTCGCTCGATCGACCGCTACACCGTGTATCGCGATCACGCGATCACGCGACCACGCGTACAAATTGCAACCAACTCCGTTCCTGCGTTCCTCGGCTTTTCTTCGGCTCTCCTTCGGCTCTCTATACGCATTCCATTCGCCGACAGAAACCTCTACCTTGCCCGTTTCAGCTACACACGGTAGCGTTGTATCGCGAGGAAATCGATCGACGATAGTAGGAAACGATCGTGCGAGTAGGAATATCGGTGGGTCGAGGCCCGATGAAACCGGGCTGCTTGCCTCGCTCGGCGAAAGCTCGATAGAGAATCGAGAATCGTGCGAGAATCGTCATCTTCCGTCCAACGTGCGTAACCGGCTTCGATTCCGAAACGCCAAACCTATATACTTACCTACGCATACTAACCGGCAATTACTCGCGATTATATAAGGTCGTACGCTTCCTGCTCTTACTCGGAACGTTTCACGCCTAACGCCAACCAAACCAACTGCTGCGATTCCACCGCGATTAACCACCTTCCGTCGCCGCTTCTAACAGGGCCCTTCTTTTTTTTCTTTCATTTTACTTTTCCCAGGGAACCACGGCATTTCGCGGACTCGTATTTTTCTCTTCTGCCACGAACGTTCGCCGCGCTCGTTGCAGAATTCCGTGCACGCCGAGCAGAAATTATGTCGGGAAAATTGCATAACTGGTCGATCGACGCTGCAAACGAGTCGATGATGACCCCGGAATCGAACACAGGTAAAACCCCCCACCTCCTCAAACCTCATCCCAATCATCTTTCCACATTTTCCTCCTATCGCCTTGTTCTTCCTTATAATGGTAGCAAAGTTCATTTTCCGATACAAGAATAATATCCGTAGGCTATGCGATTACGAGGCGCCTTGTTTTCTCCATTTTCTTGTCGATCGTTCTTTCTATTCACCTCACGATTCTATCGATTCCCCCCCCGCTCTCTCTCTCTCTCTCTCTCTCTCTCTCTCTCTCTCTCTCTCTCTCTCCCCCTCGCCACTCTAACCTAACCTTTTTCTCTCCTTTTTCACGCCTATATCCCTTTTGGCCAATTTTCCCTGCCTCCTCGTTATCTTCTTTTCCTCCTTCCCCTTCTTTCTCTTTCTCTGCTCTATCCGCGTCTAAACGTATACGCATCCATACGTACGGGTATAATGGAAGGAGATGTAAATCGGTGCGAAACTCGCGTTCGAAACTCCCGGTCTTGGAGTGAAAGTAGACGCTGGCTCGTATTCGCGCTCGACAGATTTTTATCGTTCCGATCGATTTTCGTTGGAAATAATTTTTGTCGCGACGCGGCCTAACGCAGACAAGTACCGACGCGACCAGTGCGGCGCAATGCGATGAATCATCGCGAGCTACGCGTACGAGATGGCACGATCGTCGAATTGAATTAAAAACGCACCGAGCGTGACGTTCGTGGCACCGGTAACGTCTTTAACGATTCTCGTTAACGTACCACTACTCGCCCGTACGCAAACGACATCGCGCGAATAACCAATCAATCGCGTCTTTCGTCGATCCTTCAGTTACCTCCGTTCCAAACTTTTCCACCGTAAACCTTACTTTGTCCCTCGTTACTTACACCATCGCTTCAGGAATCCTCCCTGCAGTTTTGCACAGATCCCACGATGTACTCTCATCTTTATCGCGCTCCGCTACCCTCGATTTAACTCGATTTTTCCTTTCCTCTCCTATTCTCCTCCCTCTTTCTTCCACCGCTTTTTCTTCTCCTTTCCAACTTTTATTATCACTCGATCTTGCCCCCTCTTTGCCAGCAAACAATCACCGAAACTTGAACCTCGATCCAATTACTACGCTTATTTTTCACTCGAGTCTCTTCCCGTTGATCATCCGCTTTTCGCGCTACTTTTTCTCCCTCAACCGATTCACTACTGCCTTTCTTCCCCAACTTATCCACTATTTACCCCTCTTTTTCTCCTCTTCTTTCTATCCTTTCCTTTGCTATCTCTCCTTTCTCTCCTTTCTCTCCTTTCTCTCCTTTCTCCACTTCTCACGTCCTCGCTTTCCTTCTCCCCCTAATCTTCCTTCTAGTTTTGCTTCTTGTCCTCGTCCTCGTCCTCGTCCTTGTTCCCGTTCTTCTCACCCACGTCGTCGTCTTCGTTCTCGTCTTCGTTACCGCAGTTGCTGTCACTGGCGATGTAATTGACGCCGTCGTCGCGGTCGTCGTCGTAGTCGTCGTCGTCGTCGTCGTCGTCGTCGTCGTCGTTGTCTTTGCGGTCGTCGTAATATTCGTCGTCGCCGTTGCCGTTGCCGCTGCGATTGTCGTCGTAAGTGTCCTTGTCGTCGTCTTCGTGGTCGTCGTCGGCGTCGTCGGCGTCGTCGGCGTCGTCGTCGTCGTCGTCGTCGTCGTAGTAGTAATAATGAGAACTAATAGTAGCAGTAATACAAGTTAGTAGTAGTAGTAGTAGTAGTAGTAATGGTTGTCCTCGTCGTCGTCGTGGTGGCGGTGCTGTTGTCTTTCACGTTAACGTTATTTGATCGCGATCCTTCCCGTAGACGCGAATAAGAGACGAAAGGCGGCGGCGGTACGAGGAACGACGAAAAGGAGAAAGTCTATTCTCCTTTCCAAGCGACAAGTGTGCCACTGGCCGTACGTCGCCAATGAACAAACGATACTACTCCGTTACACACGGTAGACGATCTGACGCGGTCAAACGACGATTCACCTTTCTCCAGGCAACCAGTAAACATGCGTCTTTGCGCCGATGATAGTTTCGATCACCGCACGACCAACGGTAAACTCAATCACGACCGATACCTTCTTCGTTCTTCGACCAACGTCACTCGATCCACTCTTGATCATGTACGTTCAAATATGTGCTTCGGCTCTCAACTTCTTCCGCCAACTCGTTCGTCGAACGCGAAAGAGCGCGTGCGCGCGCGCGCGCGCGCTTCCGATCAAGACGGCCAAACGCGAGCGAGCAGATCGCGCTCCTACGATCCAGCTTCGATCCTTCTTACCGATCCTACCGTTTCTCCCCGACTTACGATCCCGTGCTAATCGCCAACGAGACTAAAACTACCAACAGCATTTGCCACGAAACCAAGCGAAAATATGTTACACCGTGTTCTGTCAACCGTTCACTGCGAGATCAGTTGAAACACTACGCGACAGACGACCCGACCAACGCTACTACTCTCTTACCGTTCTCCACTGCATCCTCAACAGCAAGCATGCGGTTCAGGTGAACGATTTATCATTGCCCCACTCCTCCTTTTCCACTTCTCCGTTCCACTTCTTCCTTCTTCGTTTCTTCTCCATTCATCCACTCTTTCTTTCGTTTCTCCACACGCTTTCCGCTCCACACTCCTTCGTGCCTGCCGTCGCCTTCACCTTCGCCTCCACCCTCCACCTCTTTTCTGTCTTTACGTCTCGCCCACATTTATCCCCACTCCACCATAACCTCTACCGCCATATTTACCAACCCATTTCTATCTTTTTTACCTTTCTCTTCCTTCCTTCCTTCCTTCCTTCCTTCCTTCCTTCCTTCCTTCCTTCCTTCCCTCCTTCCCTCCGTCCTTCCTTCCCTCCCGCGCCACTTAGCTTATCCTTCTTCATCCCTGCGTTTCTCTTCCTTTCTCATTCTACCTTTCAACTCTACACTACCGTCTCTATACTCTTCTTTCCTTCCTTCCTTTCCTCTTCCCTCTCTTCTTTCTTTTCACGTGCGCCATCTACCACCTGTTCGTCCTATACATAATCCTAACCGATCTACTTTGCCCATTGCCACTGTTATTTACCCTACCAATATCATTCGCTCTCCCTACAACAACTTGTCCATCATCGCTGGCCCATATCTTCCCCGCTTCTCGTTATTCCTCGCAACCCTCTTTTATCTCTTTTCGTCTTTCTTTTCACAATCTTTTCTATCCAAACCAGTCTTATTCTTCTAATTTATATCTCCCATCGCCATCCTTATCCTCTGTCTGTCCTTACCTACTTTTATTCGCAGCAAAATCCTACCTCTTCGATCCCCAACTTAATTGGGCAAGCACGTATCGTGATAAGGAGAACGCGACAATTTTCTTTTCCTGTTTCTTTTTTTTCTTTTTTTTTTTTTCTCCATCGACACGCCCAGCTCTAACTGTCTTTTATGCTTGCGTGTACAAGAAATCAGCAATGTAATTATACAGGTAATTATATAGATAATTTATAGGTAATTTATAGGTAATTTATAGGTAATTATATAGGTAATTATACAAATAATAGTTGATCGTCTAGTAATGTTTACGAAAGTTAAACAGCTAGACGAAAAGATGATGGAATTTTGTTACAATATTGTGCAAGCGTGCGTAGGAAGCAGAAAGGGATAGCAGGCTAAAAATTGCGCGTGAACAACGGCAGAAGCGACACAAAGCGTTCGCGGTGCGAATGAATATGTAATTGCCGTTGTGTAATTCTATAACACGTGCTTTGCCCTTGCTCGCGGCACCATGGGGTCAGGGGATAACGAGGGACCTTGACCCATACATTGAAAACTAATCCCTGTAATTTCGTGGAAATTGAAAGACATTTCCGGACATCTCGGACAACCTGCAAGTGACCCTCATAATGTTAGATTGTTCGTAAAGTCGTGTTTGTAATATATATATATATATTACATAATCTCCAGCCAGACATTGTTCACGCTATGATCAACACACAGCGCAACAACTACGTTGTATAGTAGCGTGTGCGCAGGCCAAAGGTACACTTTTTCCGCTTCTTCGTCCTTCTTAATTTCCTACTCTAATCCTCTTCATCTACCAACGAACCTCCATGGTTCGGCATGTCTCCATGCAACATCGTGACAAGAGAGCAATCTATCACCGCGGGTAAGGATAAAAAGCCAACATACTACGAAACAATTTCATCTAAACGGTAACAAATACGCTTTATTTTATTTTTTATCTTTTTTTTTTTTCTTTTTTTCTCTCGTTTTTTCCAATTTTTTTCCTCTTTCTCCTTCTTTTTTTCATCTACACAAATATATACGTATCTTCAGTGGATTCGCACACAAACGAAAATGAAAGACGCGGTATCCACGAGATTTTCTACGTGTCGAGTAGATTCTGTGGATCGGTGAAAACGAAACAGACAAGTTATCTATCTATTTCACCGAATACCACATCCAAAGTACCGATAATTGCTACGACATCAGCTAGCAAACATTTAGGACCCATGTGACGTAACGCTGACAAATGGGCGAATCCCGGTGCTTTGATTTTGCATCTGTAAGGTTTACTACTACCATCGCTTACGAGATAAACACCAAATTCACCCTTCGGTGCCTCGATCGCGGTATATGTCGTTCCAGGAGGCACTTGAAAGCCTTGACTGTACAATTTGAAATGATGTATCAGCGCCTCCATGCTCGTTTTCATTTCTTCCCTTCTAGGCGGTACGATTTTTGCGTCATCGATTCGAACTTCGCCTTCCGGCATTTGATTCAAACACTGATAAATAATTCGCATCGATTGACGCATCTCTTCCATGCGGCAAACATACCTATAAAGATAGACCCTGTTATATAATGATAAGTCATGTGTGAGATATCAAACGATAATTTACGAAAAAGAAAATCGCTTTGTCAGAGGAAAACTACCCGTCAAACTAAACTATCCGCTTCCCCGACCAAACATTTATTTCTTACTGACACTTTTTCTTTTTTTTTTTTTCTTTTCTTTTCCATTTCTATTACCTATCATAGCAGTCTCCATTTTCACCAACTGGAACGTCAAATTCGACCAAGTCGTATGCATCGTACGGGGTCTTCTTTCTCAAATCCCATTTGATTCCAGAACCCCTTAACATTACACCACTGAATCCCCAATCTAACGCCTGCTGTACAGTCACCGTTCCAATGTTCTTTGTACGCCCGATCCATATTCTGTTCTCTGACAGCAAATCCTCTACTTCGTCTAATCGTGCCGTGAATTTCGTGCACCATTCGTATATATCGTCCATTAAACCCAACGGCATATCCAAAGAAACACCTCCAGGACGAATATAAGCAGCATGCATGCGGGCACCGCTCACGCGTTCATAAAATTCCATTAGTTTTTCTCTTTCCTCAAACAACCAGAAAAACGGCGTCAGGGCACCGATATCAAGAGCGTGTGTTCCAACTTGCATTAAGTGATTCAGTATTCTTGTAATCTCCGCGAACAAAGCTGAAACACATGGAAATCTTCAACCGATGAAACGCTAATCCTTTGACTGTGTATCCCATCTATCAAATTTTACCATAATCCGCAAATGTCGATTGCTTACTTCTAATATATTTTGCTCGCAAGGGCACTTCGATGTTCAATAATTTCTCAATGGCCATAGAAAAACACTGCTCGTTGCACATCATTGAAACATAGTCTAAACGATCAAAGTATGGTAAAGCTTGCATATACGTTTTATATTCGATTAACTTCTCTGTTCCCCTATGTAACAGCCCTATATGAGGATCTGCGCGATGAACGTACTCTCCATTCATCTCTAGTATCAATCGTAATACTCCATGCGCAGCTGGATGTTGAGGACCAAAATTAATGGTTACCATTCGCAATTCTGATTCCTCTAGCATTGCCCTGGTCACCAGTTGGTTCCAGTTTTGATGATGAGAAAAAATCCACTTTTGTTCCTCTTCTACAATATGTCGGGCCCCATCGGTAGCAGCACTGTGTCGAAAGTCTTCCATGCTGGGATACCATCTATGCGCACCACGTCGACTACTAAAATATATCCACATTTCTTATATATCCTTAATTACTAGTAATTACTATACATTCTTAATTACTACGATCGAAAAAATTATTCTTTATATGTTATGACACCGTTATATAACCAAATACATACGTGACATTTTCATCATTTCAAATCCAATTACGTTAACCTCACCTTTCGACATTGTACAAAACTGCTGTCTTGTTGGCGGTAATAATTCCTTTCTCGATCCATCCTCCGTTTAATGTCTTATAGGAACGGAGGAAATGTCCCATCACTCTGACAGCCATTTTACTTCCAATGGCACCGCTTTAGTCTAACACTGAAAACACACTCTTCACTTATACTTTCTCGCCTTCCCCTTCGTTTCTTATTTTACACATATAATATTAGTCTTATTACTATTACTATTATTGTTGTTATAATTAACTACCATTAATCAACGATTCAACCACCGCCTTCCTGCCAACATTCTCTAAATTGTTCCAATCTACGCTATTCTCGATCCTTTCGAGTCCCTTTAAATCGATTCAACTCGATTCAACGCAAATCAATACCTTCACTTAACAGAACGTTGCTTCGTACAACAGTGTGGCAACTGTTGCACATTACCTATCGCGCACTCTCGTGGTTACTTTTTGCTTCTTCGCTTTGTCCAATTGCTTTACGTTATATGTTACATACCTTATTTACACTTTCGTTTAGATGATAATTATAACAATACTTTCATGTATACCTTTGTAATAAAATAAGTTACGTATGCAATATAAATGCAATATATAACATTATATCCTATATAAGTATCTATGAACTTATTCATTCTAGATTGCAACCAACACCGAAATTAAGATATACTGAATTTGATATTCCCATGAAAGATGAACGCATCTTCTAAATACAAACTTGTCCAGTTTAACAAAGGAAAAGAGATATATAGATATATAAATAGAGAGAGAGAGAGAGAGAGAGAGAGAGAGAGAGAGAGAGAGACAGAGAGACAGACAGACAGACAGACAGACAGACAGACAGAGGTGGGAGGAGCAGACAGAAAGAGAAATAAACATATATTTATACACGTTCCTTTCCTATGCAAATGTGATATCGATATTGAAAAATTATAAATGTTGAAAATTATCTATCGTTATAATAAGTATAGAACATTTTGCCAATGAAACATTAATATACGAGACAAAAGATATCATTTAAAGTTAAAATTAAAAGCAGTCAAAAAATAATAATTGGAATCGTAGAATCGTATATTATGACTTTAGGTACAAGCCACAAGGCTTGTGTAGTTATCGATGTGAACACGAATTTAGATTATTGGACGAACTCGTGCACGTTACACGATATATGATCGATATATAAAAATGAATTTGGTATTATGGTATTTTTATATTCTACGATATATCTCAATCGATATTATCAAGAAACATTTTTCTTTTCTTTTTTTCGCATCTAGTAAATACAATAATCAAACAATAATTACTAGAAATATTTGCAATTTATCATTCACCTGTTACGTACATACATATACACATTTTTATACATCTACATATTTGTTTCGTTTATAATAAATTCATCGTTAATTTCGTTGTATGAAGAAAGAAAAAAAGAACAAGAAAAAACAAACGAGGAAAATAATATACATAAAGATTAACATACGCTGTTAAATACTCGAGTTTATATTCGTAAAATATTTGCAATTTTTATACTGATGTAACGATTGCCAATACTCTGTTACGGGTTATCATATTGAGGTCGCTATTTTGAATCTAGAACAAGATAGGTTAAGATGAGGTAGTTAAGTATGAATCGACGTCATACTATCACCTGCCAAAATTCCATACGCTGCAGTTTCGTAGCCAATCATGGTATATATCTGTGTCGGCGTGTAGGTTACATCTTTTTTACATTTATACGTTTTTTATCGAATATACATACGGAATCGTATTGTTCTACTTCTTATTCCTTCTATTGCCTTTTATCCATTTCAGTCCATCCGTTCCGTTTCATTTCGTTTCATTCCATTCCATTCCATTCCGTTTCGTTTCATTCGGTTTGCTTCCGTTCCGTTCCGTTCCGTATCGTGCCGTGCCGTTCCATAATTGAACAGCATGGTTTCCGCGAATTTTATCCGCAAGAGATTTCGTGTACGGAATTTAGAGTAAACAATAGAATCGAGGAAAAATAAATGAACAAAACAAACATGGACTCGTTACCCGTGAAACGAGACCATTATTTTATTCATAAGGTACCTATATACAATACAATTCGTTCTTTATTTTTCTTCTTCTTTCGACACTTTTGCAACCTCAAGTGATACAAAATATGTACAATATACGGATAAGTATGTGCTTGTATGATACAGAACATGCATGGGCATATACATACATACATACAAACGATCAGTCAGCCGCCATTCACGTAAACGCTTTTATTTTATTTATGCAGATGTACGAGTATTAATACGTGTGCTAAATAAAGATACAAAAGTATCGTACATGAGTCGTAATGAATTTATGATTAAAAAGAAATAATATAAAAATCGTAAAGAACACAAATACGACGACTGGCATAAATTTTTTGAGACGCAAAATACATGCAAGAGGAAAAGAAATTTGTCTATCCTTCCGATCAAATCTTATATCTCCTGATAGCCCTTTGTCGTGATTGCTGAAAATGAAACACCCACGTATCGTTTTATATTACGTTGTTGTTGCTATCGTTGTATTTGCCAAGCATAATAACAAAAATGTTTGGATGAAATGTAAGAATATTTGTTCATTAACATTTTGGAATATCGAAATTATCGTGAACCGTTAATTTCAGAACAAATTTCAACAAGAAATATACGTATTTATAACGATTACGTGGAGACAGTGGCGGTGGTGAGAAAACGGCGACGATGACCATGACGGTGTTGAAAAAGGTATACGACATTTATACCATGCAAAATTGAACACGATTCCGTTGTGTGGCGAAAATACATATACCGAAACGTTAACGAAATTTCAATGGAAATCGTAGAGAAGATAACGATGTAGCGACTGAGGCAACTGTAGCTTACAAACAATCTTGGGCAACTTGGTACCGCAGAGCTTGCGCACTATTAACCTCGCTTGATGAGTCAAGGGCAACGGTGTTCGTGCTGCTTCCATTACAAGTGCTTTTTGTGCATCCGTCAAACTACTCGATCTTTTTATCATGCAAGGGTCGAAGCTTTCTGCCGCTTCCAATAACGCCTTCAGCAAACGTGGCTTATCCGCTGTGTTCTGAAGAGAGTTGAGTATACCGTGAGGATCCCGGAATTGCGTCTTAATGACAACTCGTGCTCCGTACTTGAGCAAAAGTGCTACCACTTCGACAGAGGGATTCTCATTGGAAGCGACGTATTCTGCGAGAACTGGACGCAATGCGGGACCTTCATCGCTGCGTATCACCAAGTTGGGGTCCGCTCCTCGTTCCAGTAACATCGATAGAATCTCCAGTCTATTCGGAATGTTATCCGCGCAAGCAACATGAAGAGGCGAGCCGATGATCGGCGATGTGGCATTTACATCAGCGCCTAAATTCGAAATCGCTTAATTGCTATATGCGTTCAGTTTGTGTTTTATGTAAGACGAATTTATTCGACAGATGAGCAAACGAGTATATTGATGTTGAACGAACGCGTATATAAGAATGGCCGGTCGAGCCAACGATCGAACAAAGAAGCTTTGCGGAGTATGGCACACAAGCACAACGATAACTTGCAGCATGCCTCCGGGTTTCGCATGCAAAATGCAAGAACACGCGCTGGTAGTTGTAAGTTGAGGCTGGTTTTGAAGAAAAACAAGTTGACCAGCGAAAATGATGGATTATTAGAGAGTATTTAGTTACACTAGCGCGCTTACTTGTACGGTCGTTGTCCCGGCCGTAAAATTAGTTGCAATAGACGAGGCGCGTGATATGCACGGACACGAAAACTCACCCGATTGCAACAGCATTTGAACGATCGAAGGGTCTCCTTTCAAAATGGCCAGATCGAGAGCCGTGGGTTTTTGATAGTCTGGCCCGAGATCGAGTCGAGCGCCTTGCTTTAAAAGCAGATCGATCACCGTCGGATCCCCGCCAAGGATCGCGTAATGCAGAACGGTCCGGTAATCGTGCCGCGCGTCAGCCATCGAATTAACATCTGCCCCATAGCTCAGCAGAAGCAGCACCGAGGCTATGCCCTGAGACGAACATGTTCTCATCTGGTAAGTAGAGATATTTCATATTTCACCGTGGATCATTTACCTGCGGTAGTCTCGCTGCTTTCATCAACGGCGTGAGTCCAGCACGGTCCCGCGTGTTAGGTTGAGCCCCGAACGCTAACAATAATTCCATGCATTGCAGATCCAACGGAGAAACCAGATTAATCTCCGAACCGAAGAAGTATCTTTTATTCGGATTTGCACCGGCTTCCAGCAGAATTCTGGCCACTTCGACATGTCGATTTCTCAGAGCAAGCCGTAGCGGTTCGTCGCACAACGTTGTCCTGCGCAGATATCGCGGATCGTCATTGTCTTTGAGTTTGATTGCGCGCTCACGCGTTATTGCTACCGGACACGCGATCTATTATTTCTTGCTCATCCCTTCTATTCGCTTTTCACATCCCGTCACTTTCATCCCGTGGTCGTCTTTCCATTCCATTTCCATCTCATCTCCGATCCCTCACCCCGTTCCCTCCTTTTACCACCCATCAACATTCCATCACTTCCAAGTCTGCGTGTTTCTTAACATCGATAAAAAAATATAAGCTATAAGACGAAAACAATTTGTATACGCGTATACAGCGAGGTGTAATTACATGCAACGTCACGGATCAATTCATAGCACAGGAAGCGGTTGATCTTTGGCACGTGTTCCAAGGTCGTCAAGATCCAACCGACCAATTAATTTCTCATCGAGATTAATTTCTCATCGACGTCGATTATACACTTACCGACGTTGATTCTCAAGATTTTCAAGATCAATGAAAAAGCGATAGTGATGTCATGGCTGGCATGTATCGCGAAGGTACGTTAGTAAAGAGAAGAGAGATAGAGAGATAGATAGATAGATAGATAGATAGATAGATAGATAGATAGATAGATAGATAGATAGATAGATAGATAGATAGATAGATAGATAGATAGATAGATAGATAGATAGATAGATAGATAGATAGATAGATAGATAGATAGATAGATAGATAGATAGATAGATAGATAGATAGATAGATAGATAGATAGATAGATAGATAGATAGATAGATAGATAGATAGATAGATAGATAGATAGATAGATAGATAGATAGATAGATAGATAGATAGATAGATAGATAGATAGATAGATAGATAGATAGATAGATAGATAGATAGATAGATAGATAGATAGATAGATAGATAGATAGATAGATAGATAGATAGATAGATAGATAGATAGATAGATAGATAGATAGATAGATAGATAGATAGATAGATAGATAGATAGATAGATAGATAGATAGATAGATAGATAGATAGATAGATAGATAGATAGATAGATAGATAGATAGATAGATAGATAGATAGATAGATAGATAGATAGATAGATAGATAGATAGATAGATAGATAGATAGATAGATAGATAGATAGATAGATAGATAGATAGATAGATAGATAGATAGATAGATAGATAGATAGATAGATAGATAGATAGATAGATAGATAGATAGATAGATAGATAGATAGATAGATAGATAGATAGATAGATAGATAGATAGATAGATAGATAGATAGATAGATAGATAGATAGATAGATAGATAGATAGATAGATAGATAGATAGATAGATAGATAGATAGATAGATAGATAGATAGATAGATAGATAGATAGATAGATAGATAGATAGATAGATAGATAGATAGATAGATAGATAGATAGATAGATAGATAGATAGATAGATAGATAGATAGATAGATAGATAGATAGATAGATAGATAGATAGATAGATAGATAGATAGATAGATAGAGAAGGAGGGAGGGGGGGAGAGAGAGAGAGAGAGAGAGAGAGAAATTGAGAGAAAGAAGAAAGAAAGGGAAAGATGGCAAGCAATGTGTCGTACCTTGGAAATAGTTCTCCGGTTTCCTGCCTGTGATCGACTTTGGCACCATGCTCGAGCAGTAGCTTCACCAAATCTAAGTAACCATGTTCGGCGGCAAGATGCAATGCCGAATAACCACATTCGTCGGTCGCGTCAATGTCCGCGCCGCGTACCAACAACAGCTGAGCCGCCTCCGTGTACCTCTGCCAGACCGCGTAATGCAACGGTCTCAAGCCCTGTGTCACGGACTCGTTCGCCTTAGCCCCGCACGCCAATAAGATTCGAATCTCGTCGAGCGGTTGTAAGCGAATTATAGCATCGGCTAACTCTCGCTGTAATGGATTGGCGATGCATTCGGAGGGCATCTGTGATACGTTGAAATCGACAAAAGAGAACGATTAACATTGTAGTCGCGCGATCTCTCATTATCCATTATCGCGCTTTCATTCGCCCAGATCATCAGCATTTCACAGTCCATATTTTACGTTCGTACTTTCCCAAACCTGTTTTTCCTTTGCACGGTTTTCCCTGTCTCTAATCGCCACCCACATCCACTCCCCTTTGATCCTCGTCCTTCCCGCCTTTTCTCATTCTACGTTAATACTTGGCACGCCACGGGACCGCGTGCGCGCGCCCGCGTGTGTATACGTGTGCGTACGTGTGCGTGTAAGTAAGTACGTATGTTGCACGCGCGAATACCACCGCGTACGATCTCCGTTCTTCGAGGTGAAAAAATCACGAACCCGATCGATTCTCGTATGCGGATCAGCAACGAAATACGAGAAACTTTGTCATTCGACGGAACAATCGAGATCTCGTTTCGGCCATCGAAACCGTGCCAAAGTGACGGTACAATTTTGGCGATGATATCGGAAGTACGTTGATCACACCGATCGAGAACCGTCTCAACGTATTTTCCATCAAGAGTTACCGTTTTTCTCTCTTTCTCGCACATAATGTTCCGTATGTTCGTACGCGTCATATCGTACAATTGTATGTACGCGCACACACATGCACACACACTTGTTTATATCTCTGGGCAAGTGGATTTTTTACCCTACTTCCTTTTTAACGTCCCTTTTACTCGTCTTAAGTCGTCGTATACTCACGTTCGTCCGAATAAAATGGAATATAATTCAACGCGCTTTATATTCAAATATCAAAACGAGAAGGTTTGTTCAGGGAATCTTTAGACGAGATACGCGACGATAAGATAGAAAGATATTAGAAAACGATAGGATGCGATATCAGCGACGCGGCGAAACACGGCGCGACACGGCGCGACACGGCGCAACACGGCGCAACACGGCGCGACAAAGCAGAGCAAAGCACAGCGTGGCGCGAATAAACAGCATATATATCGTACGATGTATAGATACGTGGACGTGTGTGCCTGGACGCGCGCGCGTATGCAGTAAACGAAAGAGGAAAATAGATCTTAAACGATTTTCGATTCTTCGTCTGTTCGTGTGATCGGAAAATGTCACGATTTGACGTTTGCCTTTGGAAATCTCAAGTTGGTGGTTATTTACTCACAGTGAATACTCTGCGATGCTCCAGCATGTAGAAACGGTGTTGTAAACTGCCTTCTTTGTCGGAAAGTTGGTCCTATTTAAAGCTTCGAACCGTGATTCCGCCCGAAAATAACACAAAGGGAACGCGCGGGAGTGTGCGCAGCAAATCATCCGCTCGCGACAACTACGCAATTTTCGCTTCGAAGAACTCAATTCGAATCGATGCGCATCTTTCGTTGATCCTCGACAGCATTTATATTCCCGTTTCCTGCAAACTTTCCCAACGTACATGTATACATACATATCACCATCCCCTCTTTTCACCACCACTTTTTCCTTTTTCCTTCGGTACTTGCTTCGCATCTTCTTCAATCGTTGCCCCCCGAAATCGAGTCGACTTTTACGAATTCGTCACGTTCACGTGCGCGACAATGCGAGATAGTGTAGCAACCGTCCGTCCCGCCGTGATCTCCAATTCTGTCTCGTCTATTGGTAAAGCCTCTCTTCTTCCCAAATGCACCTCCACGTTGCTAAATCGAATATCAATGGCACACACGAGTTCTACCATGTTTGCGCCAAGTTCTCTCTTTCTCGTCAAGGCAACCTAACGACGAATCGAAAACCTCGCGATATCGATAATTTTACACCGGTATCTACGTAGATACGCGTGTATGCACACGTTTGTTTATTTAAGCAACCGAAAAGAGGCAAGTTCGCGAACGAATGCGTTTCCGAGAAATGACTACGGTTCGCGAGTAACTATGAGAGTTTCCTTCTTTTTGGCTTGCCTGCCAAAATACATGCGGTGGCCTTTTACCTACCTTTTACCTACCTTTTACCTACCTTTTACCTACCTTTTACCTACCTTTTACCTACCTTTTACCTACCTTTTACCTACCTTTTACCTGCAGATATCGATACGCGAATAGTTCCCGATATACCCTTGCTATTTCTATATTTTCGACATGTCCTATATAACCAGACGAAACTCGAGTACATGCTTATGTAAAAAATCGCGAAACGTTTTAGGGCCAAACGGGATTCTACCCTTTCCGCGCGTATATGTATGTTTCTACACGTTTGCTAATAAACACTCCGATACAAACTGCGATCCAATGTTCGTAAGCCAGTGTAAACAGCAACAAAGGCAAACACTTTCGTACCAAATATATTTTACCAAATAATCCAACACACGCTCATTTTTGGAAGTACTTTTATTAAGAAATACTTTGCACTTATTAAATGCCTTATATTCTTAATTCATTTTAATTATAATTATTATTGTTATAGCGTTGTCCTATCTTTCTACTTAGAAGCATGCTTCGCTAACACACGTTACACGACCCTAAATTATAAGCAATTTTTTTGTCCTTAACGTACAGCTTATGCGTAAATCAAACAACAATACTTTAATTTCACGAAGCCGACAAGTGCAGAGTTTTCAATGGAAATCTTCGCAACCTACGAAAAATTCTGTACAGAAGTGCCTATGTGTTGCGACTCGAGGAAACTTCGAATTCGTTATTGTTGCTATGATTCCATATCTTTATCTCTTTTTTTTCTCTTTTTCCATCCCCCGCCCCCTCCCCACCTCTCTCTTTCTTCTTTTTATTATCGAATAACAAATATTTGCACGCGCAACAATATCGATCGTCACACTGGATGACCGATTTATCGGAAGTTTCCTCTCGAAATCAGTTCGGTAATCGTGCGAACGATGCCATCGCCCTTTTACTTATCTCTGCTTTTGCCTTCCATTCCGTGTTCCCGAATTCTTTAAGGGCCACGACAGAAACGTAGAAACAAGGAAGAAAAAGAAATACAATTCGATACTTTCTCCTCCTTCTCTGCCCCCTCTCTCCTTCTTCCGCTCCTTTCTCCTCTTCTTCTTCTTCTACTACGTTTTATTCTACTTCTTCTCCTGCGTTCTTTTTTTATCTTTCGACTTTTTACGATGCGAGACGGGTACAACACACTTTCGCGAGAACGTGGTCGAACTTAACAACGCAGGGCTTTGCACGACATATGTAACTATATTTGTCGCTAATTACTAATTTATCCGTCTATCTGCGACGCGTAGACGCGCCTCGAACGTACGTGCATTCGGACACATGTATCACATCGAACGATACCGTCCCTCGAGCGGAAATAAAGCGGCACTCGATCGCGTTTCATTCGTTCCCGAACAATAAATCTTTCAAGACAGCTCGCTCGATACAACATTACGTCTAACGTATACACGCTACGCTTTCTTAATGGTTACACTAAATTTGTTACTCTTAAGGAACCTACGTTTAGAAAATTGGACTTTTTATAGGCTTGTGTTTTCTTCGAAAAATATCTATAGAACGTTCTTCACGATTGTAATTCGAGCAAGAAATCGATCGATCGGTCTGTTGTACACACTTCGGGACGGGAAGATCGACCGACAGTTTTACCAAGTGGACAAATTTTATCGTGCAACACGCTCGTTGCTTAAACGGAATTTCACATTAGTGCAATTTTT
>NW_016921376.1:204372-219848 GCF_001483705.2 Eufriesea mexicana
TTTCACCCTTATTCATCTCTCTCTCTCTTTCTCTTCCCCCCCCCCCTCCCCTCACTCCCTCGCCCTCTCTCTCACTCTCTCCCCCTCTCTCACGTCTCTTTCATTTCGATGCTACGTTCGAAAATTCGCGCATGGTGCTTATGTACACGGAGCCGAGCTGTTCGAGACTAAAATCATGCCTATCATGTACGATACGTACACATTGTCAATTATTTTCTATTAAATTACTATCTTCTGTAAATGCAATAAATGTGTATAGAATAACGAGTAATTCGACGAAAACGCACTCGCGCTGGACATGCGTAAGCGCGAGTCGTGAATATTTAAACGAGAAACGGATAACTCAGTGTGAGTCAATAAAGATGGGAAGAATGACAGTCTGGAACAGCTCCGACGTGGCAATAAAAAATTTGTTCGATTCAACTCAAGTCTAAAAACCCGCTACTTTTCGTACGGCACTACGGTAGGCTGGAGTTTAGGCTTTCTGGCAAACGATAGTTCATCATATGATATGGCGGGCTCGCAGGACTTCCCGGTTGACTATTCATGCCAAGATTACTTGAACCACGACCGCGTTTTCGCCTTTGCAATATACCTTTTCTAACCATATAAAATCGAATCGTACTTATCGGAATTTTGTACTTTTCCGAAGCAACTTGAAATGTCATACCACGTGCTACCATATCCGAAGCTTGCTTCAATTCTTCTTCCGAACGTCTTTGTCGTCTCTGATAACCTGAAAATTACATAAATGACAATTCAACGAAGAAAAAAGGCTTTATCTTATTGTTTCTTAATTGCGATCAAATAAAATATCACTGCTTAATATTTAATACTCGACGTTTAAGATCTAGCAAAAGAGAAGGAATGAAAAGACCAGAAATGAGAAAAGAAGAGAAAAAGAGAAATGAAGGAAAAAGAAAAAGAAAGAAAAAACGATAAGTATAAAAACTGTAAAGACAAATGAAAAAAAATGTACATGATTTTATACTAGTTTGTATAATTTTAACAAGCAAAATAAAATTTGTTTGCCAATTTCTTTGCTCGATCATTTTCTACTACTTATTTTCTCCCACTTTACTCTTATCTTACCTTCAATTGCAGGAAACGGGCTACTAGGATTACAATTGCTGCTCGGTACCATACTAATAGAGTATGGCTTGACATCATGCTGCTGGGTAAATTGCTCATCTGGCTCCATTTTAACCATCCCCTGAGTCTCAGTTAAAGTCGCTTCGCAAGCGCTAAGTGCTTTTTCCAAATGCTGTAACGCCTCGCTATGCTCCATATTCATAAAATTTGATGAATTGGGATTCTGCGGAACCGGTGTAGTACTATGCGATGGAGCGCTTGCCGTACTAGACGCAGCAATCGATGTAGTCTCTAGAAAGTTGGCATTCGAAGTTCCATCATCGGATGGAGTTTCCTCGCTTTTATAATCAGATCCATCTTGCTGTACCGTCGTAGATGGTGCAACAGCGACATTAGAGTCACATTGTTGTGAATTACTTTCACTCGAAGAACTATCATTTCCTTGAGTAGATAAACCACGAACCTGGTGATGGAGTTGTCGTAAAAATTAACCCAATCTATATAAATTCCTTTCAACACATTACTTGCAACAACAAAGAGAAAATCAGTACTCGGAAAGTATTTTAATTCATTTACCTGCAAAACTTCAGCAGCTTGCATTAACTTAGCGAGCTGCTGTTGCTCCACATATACTTCTCCGCGATACATAAACTCTACTAGAGCTTGAAGTTCCCACATTCTCATATCTCTCAAAAATATAATAGGATGAGTGCAAGGTATTTCTAACAACAAACGTTCCAGATAATCGCTACATGCGGACAATACCACCTTGTGACACTTTATCGAGCCTCCATCACAGGCTAAAGTAACATCAACAAATTGCTCAGAACTTAAAAGTTTTGGAAATGCACTATGCATATTTGATTGGTGAGAGTTCCATGAAACGCAAAACTGTTGACGATCCCCGCCAGGGTAATTACCCGGGGTATGCAGGTTACTTCCACCTTCCATTATTTTGCAGCTTTAGAACAATTTTCCTGTCAATATCAACACATTTCTTAATTACACTTTTATACTTTAAGAATGTTTATTTCATCATCAAAAACGCTACAACAAATCAAACACTGTAAAATATAATAAAACTGTCTGTAGCAAAACTTAGAACATTAAACAATATGTAAAGTTTATAAATTTTACAATCGTTACAAAATAAACATTTATGGTATTATTTAGGAAGAATAAAACCCACAATGCAATTCAAATTCAATTTTTGCTAAATATTTATATAAACTTGGCATACTACATTACATATTATTCATAGCTAATTTTATTGTATCGTAAATACTGCTTATTCTAATGTCTTTATTTAATTTTCTTTTTTTCCTTTATAATTAAATAATACCTACTTTTCACCTTAATTTCTTACCGAATCAATATATATAAATTAAGAATATTTGACATATTTTAAAGAAGATCTTTAAATGAGACACTTATTGAAATCTAAATTTGTACAATAATAAATAAAAACTACATACTCAGGCTCGATAGACAAATGATTATGAACATAACTTTACTAAAGCTTAATATTATGGTGGGATGCTTTAGAGGATAATTATTGACAATATGCACCTATAAAAGTAGAAAAAGTATGCTTGCTGAATATATATTATGAACAAAATTTTAAATAAATACAAAAGTGACACTTACTAAATAATATTTGTTTAAAACAATATACAATATGGCTATATTGCCAAAGAAACTATACTATCAGCTATACACATTCAACTTTTATTATAAATAATTATGTATAAATGTGCAACATAATTGAAAAATATAAAAGATATACCTGCGATTCGTTATTCAAATTGGTAATTCTATTGTAGCTTAGTGCATTTACAAGAAAGGAAATCAACATCGAGAAGCCTTTAAAGAAAATCCATGGCACTAGCCGAGAACGAATATGCAACAAAACAAATCTGTCGTCAGAAGCACAAACGAATTCCCCGGAAAAAATGTTCAAATACAAACTTTAGTTACGCGGCGTTTATCGTAATCACGTGCTCAAAGCGTACTAGCCGACAGGTTAACCAAAAAATATCCAATGTACATGAAGAAGTATCAAATTTTTTTGTCAATAGAAAAATGGTGAAATCTTTGTGGGAGACGCTGTCGGCGTGAGTGCCATCACCCCCCAGGAACGCCTTGAACACAAGTTTGGTCTTTCTTTTTAATTTATGAAACCAAATCCAGTGGACTTCGGAAAACCAAACAACGAAATGTAGTATGAATTTTACAGTAAATGATTTCACTCACGAATTTTCAGCTCAATCGACCCCTCTCAGATTTTCGCGTCGCTTTCGGGAAGAATCCCTTAAGAAAACATTCATCCGCCGAGATTTGCACTAGCTAGGGGAGCTCGAACGAAAGGGTGGGGGTAGTAAGGCTGGGGGTAGCTTAGTGGAACACTAGCGCACCTCTTGCCTTTCCTGAAAACTCTTACGAACGTTAAACTCCCCGAATCTCTGTCTAAAACTATTCTATCTATACCTATGCTTTATTTATCTATATACCTATGTTATACAAATATTTCGATTTCAACTAAACAATCCCATGATTCTTTGAAATCTTCCTTAAAAAAATGAATAGCTGTATAAAATATTTTTACTATACCATTGTTTACTGTTAACATCATTACTTATTTCATTTAAAATCATATCCTTCTTTTCTAAGACAACAATAATGACATGTGTTCTTTACTTTCAGCCATTGTAAATAATAACTTTTTGAAGGTTTGTTTCTCTATTGTACTCTCCGTTTTTCCACAATGCTAATATTTTAACAAGTAGCAAGAAATGTAATTGTCACACATTCACCAATTAAAACAAAACACCATTTCCCAAAATGGAATTCTATATACATGCATATTCGCGCCATTACTTGAAAATGCTCCATAAGTTTTAATAAAATTAGGTTATCAACATTTTCATCGATTCATGTTTCCAACGTGTAACAACAAAATATTAAAATGTATTCAAATGACGATTGGTTGAGGTAACCTTCCTTAAACTCGAATATTATACCTCTATATTTTATCACCATTTGATTCCATTTTTATTGTTTAATTACTGTGATTGTTTGTTGCATAGTTTTCATTTATATAATTGGTTAAAATACAGCTGATATTAAAATTATCAATTGTACCGTAACCAATGGAAACAGATTACAATTTAGTTTATTTTATCCGTCAATTTTAATTGGCTTAAAAAAATGTTTCCTTGTTCCCATTAATAAAGTATTATCATTTAACGCTGTTTTTTATTAGCATGATTTATTACAATGCGATATAACTTAGTAAAGTGTAGATGTATGTAAAATTTATATAAAAATCGACATTCACCTCTTTTGATATTCAGGTTCATTGTATGATCTTAAACTTTCCTACACTATGATTGAAAAATAATTGACTCTTTTACATAGTACTCGATAAATATCACTTTTATTGTTCTTCTTTCCCCTCACCTATATTTTTTTCCTTCTCTTTCTTCTTTTTTTCCTCTCCTTTTTTATTGTGTATATTTATTGAATTTTGTTGAATACAAAAGAAACTGAGACGTACAAAATATGTTGAAAATTACTGGTTATGATGCGCATGATGATGGACCAGGTTTCGTTGGTATTAGATTTTGTCAAGAATGTAACAACATGTTATATCCAAAAGAAGATAAGGAGAATAAAGTACTAATGTATGCAGTAAGTATAATATATGAAATGCATCTCGTTTATCAAATCAAAACCTCGATCAAAACGATACTTAATTCAAAAACTTTTTTGTAGTGCAGAAATTGTGATTTCAAGCAACTAGCTGATAGCAATTGTATTTATGTAAATAAAATTATGCACGAAATAGAGTAAGTAAAAGTAACAATTTTTATATTTATAGATACAAAATGAAATTTCTGTTCTCTTTCTTTTTAAAAAAATTATTCAGTATATTTTATTATATATCTACTTTATTATAATTTTTATGATTTTAGTGAATTGACACATATTGTTGCGGATGTCATATCAGATCCTACTTTACCAAGAACCGAAGAACACCCATGTCCAAAGTGTAATCACAGAGAAGCAGTATTTTTTCAAGCACAAACTAGACGAGCAGAAGAAGAAATGAGATTATATTATGTTTGTACTAATCAGCATTGTTCTCATAGGTGGACAGAATAATGTTTTAGAAGCAGTTTGAAAATCTATAAAAAAGATAATAAAAGTAATAACAAAAGGAAAAATATGAAACGCAATAAAGCATATATTTATTTATTGATACGCATTATTGTAATGATTTATATATAAAGTAATAATTATGATAAATAAACATGTCTAATGCAAAATTTAAATTATTAAGTACACTGTATACATTTAGTAATCGATAATTATAATTATTGATACATTATTTAATTGTACACATTGTGATTTTCAATAACAACATAAGACAGATAATACATTGATTGAAATTGGTTGTCACATGTCTGAATCTACAAAAATTTGGACATTTTTGCAGCTAAGAGCTTGTGCGCACGCGTAAAACAAAGTTATTTACGCCCCTAACCGATTTCTATTTCGTGTCGACCTTGTTTTCAATGCGAAAGTGACGTCTCTTGATGAAAATTCTCCTCGTTTCTAGAATTTACGAAAACAATAACGGGAATTAGCAGTGACATTCATTGAACAATATAATGCTCTCTTATCTTTATTATATCAGAGAAACGTTTGCGATAAATTTAATTGATTAATGGGTGCAGCGCATACGACTAAACTTACAGAAAAAATGGAGAAGTAAAGATTATATCTTTATAACAATCATAACTGTACATGATTTGAGAATGATTATAGGTTATCTGTTTTCGTTTATCATTTTAGTTCTCAACGTTCAAATGGACGAGAGAAAACGGAAGAACAACCGCGTGTAAACAGCAGCACAAGGCCATTATCAATTGAAGGGCCATCAAATATGAATAATACTGAGCCACAAATATATGAACCATTGCCAAACCAACCTAGGCAACCAACAAATTTACAAGGATTACTTAGGTATGCTATGGAAGCAACCCACTCTCAAAGTAATTATGATACACAGTTTCAACCCATTGATAAAGAAGTAAGTGACATGATTTTGCTGTTACATTATCAGCGTAACTTCGATAGAAGATTAATTAAAGTTGAACTATATATTTACAGAGACAAGAATTTTTGAAAGAAACACTTTGCTCTCTATCATGCAATGTGATCGAGGAATTACAAAAAGCTATAAAACTATTATCAAATATAGTTAATGTTCATCCAGATGATGATACATCGCAATATGAATCTGCATTAGAAAGGATTGTAGATTTTGTAGATAATATAGATATTGCTAATGACTTTTATAAAATAGGTGGTTTTTCAATATTTCATCCTTGCTTACACTCTCCTCATAGCAGTATTAGATGGAGAGCAGCAGATGTAATTGCTGAATTAACTCAAAATAATCCCTTCTGTCAAGAAAAATTTCTAGAAACTGACTTGTTTCCCATATTATTGAACATGGTAGACACAGATCCTGCAGAAACAGTCAGAATCAAAGCTTTATATGCTGTTTCCTGTAAGTCGAATACCTTTATTCAAATAGAAAACATATTGATTTATATCTTATTCATTTGCCATTATAGTTGAATTATATTCATACTTATTTATTAATCATATTCACTTACAATAAATAATGCAATACAATTTATCGTATTTAACATAGGCATAGTTCGAGAACATCCAATGTCTTTGATTGACATGGATTTACATGATGGATATTCTATTCTCTTAAGAGCAATGCAAAGTTCGGTAACAAAATTACAAATTAAGTCTGCATTTCTTTTATCCTCTCTTTGTAACAAGGAAAATGTACAAAATGTAAAATTAATACTGGTGAATATGGGCTTGATTGAACAAGCTACAGGTTTGCTGGCCATTAATGATATACTTCCAGAAATTAGGTATTATTTTCTATGCCTGTTTCTTCTTATAATATAATTAAATTGATCTCAACAATTGATCAATTAATTAAATTCATCTTTAATGTTTCAGAGACCAATTGCTAAATATTCTTGACGGTTTGACCAACGATGATTTTCTCCCTGCTTTAAAAGAATGCAGACGACCTGAACTTCGTTTACAGTCTACATTAGAGCATTACATAAAGGATTTAAAACACGAGGACAATCCTGACCAGATAGATATATGTCATCGAATGATACAGAAGGTTTTTTCCGATCAAGATACAAATCAAGAAAGATAATTGTAATTTACAATAATATTAAATTCTCTTTATGTTCATTAAACTTGTGTATCAACAAATATTATGGTTGATAAATAAAATAAATGTATTTTATTTATATTATACCATATACACCTTGGTTCTTCAATTTATTAATAAACATTAAAACAGGTTACAATTGGACGTTGTTCTCATAAAAGAAATTAACATAAATGAACAAAAAAAAAGGTACAAATGACACTTTAAAGGCAGATAACTGTAATACATTGCATTGTATAAAGCTGATATAATTCATTAAATGTAAATATTATGCTGTTATGAACATAGAAAACAATACACAACAGGCTCATTCGAGTCAACACTCTTTAGCTAACTGATATAATTGTTTGTAAAATTCCATAAAAGGTCTAGTTTAATCAAAGTATCGATATCATTTTTTATTTTGCGATGATAATGGAATAATAATAGAAAGAAAGAAAGAGAAAAGAAAAAATAGAAAAATTATAAACAACATTTCCAAAAAGAGAATCAACAGAATATATATCACTCATTTAGGAGTGCAATTAATAAACCGATTTATGTAAAAGATAAATAATAAATAATTCATTCATGTTAATTTCTTCCATAACGTACATGACACATAAAGAATGTAAACAATGACAAAGCTATAACGTTTTGATTCATATAATTTCGTACAGTGGTTTGAAGTTCGTTAGGATCGAAACTATAAAACTATAAATATGGCCAACGAAAAACCTACGAAACAAACGGAGGACGAAGAGTTAAATAATTTATTAGATAGTGAGTAATTATAACATTATGAGTTCTAGGATTAAATAAATGTAATTTAAGAAACATAACCCCACTCTTTATAAATGTCTGATGTTTTTTTTTTTTTTATTAATTGATACATTTGTTAAATCAATTATTTTACAACGTTATATGAAAAAGAATAACTTAATTGAAAATAACAAAATAAATAAAAAACATATTTATTTTCCATATATTATTTCTTATAAAAATAAATAATCATTTATCAATTTTTGATTACGTAATTTCCGAGACTTTCATATCAAAGTGAAAACGCTTAAAATATGTAGTAAATATCTTTTTGTTACATATAAGGTTGATAAGTATCATCATTTTATGATTATTGTCTCAGGTGCTTTGAAGGATTTCAATAAGGAGCAAAAGTTTGATAAGGAAGATACAATTAAAATAGATACTTCCGAATCCACAACAAACAACAATGCACCTGACATTTCAGAAGATGGTTGGACAACGGATTTTATTAAACAAGCGGCAGAACAATTTGAGGAAAATATGCAAAATTTTATACAACATGGTAATGGTTTATGAAAAATCTAAAAGACATGTTATTTAAGAGTTTTTCCATTAGGAACGGATAATGAATTAGGCGCTTTCCAAAGGATGGCGCAAGCAGTTGCTAGTGTAATAAATGATGAAAGTACCCTTGATAAAGATGGTGTGAGTACAGATTTTCAGTCTGCCATTGCACGAGCATTAAATGACTTGTCTGCAACCTCAGAAAATTTACAGGTAGTTGTTTCAGAAATCATCTGAGTCTTTCTTTTATTTAATTCTTTGTATCTTGAAAAAATTCACGTTCTTTCGTCGAAACATTGTAGAGCGAGGCTGATTTATCTGAAATGTTTGGGCAAGTATCCTTAGAAGATGGTCCTGGTGCCATTTTACCATTTATGCAAGGAATGTTGCAGCATTTACTATCAAAAGAAATTTTATATCCGACATTGAAAGAATTAGTAGATAAATATCCTGAATGGCTAGAAAAGAAAAAAGCAACAATATCCACAAGTGATCTGCAGAGGTCTACGAAACAATTTGAATTAATGCAGCAGGTTGTTATACAATAGAAATAATTATAGAAGTAAATTGCGTTTCCTTGTGGATATCATTCTTTTATAGAACTGATAAAAGTAACTTCTAATTTTAGGTATGTACTGAACTCGATAAAGAAAAAGACGATGATACAGAAGAAATGAAAAAGAAACGTTTTGAAACAATAATATCACTTATGCAAGAAATACAAGGTTATGGGCAATTACCCGAAGAACTCGTAGGAGAACACACAACTCCTTTTCAAATCGATACAGAAGGCGATCCTATGATTCCAGCGTTATTACGTAACATAGAATCACCACAAAATTGTTCTTTAATGTAAATCAATTTTCTAATAGTGCAATTTCTGTGTCTCAATAGGACAACAAATTGCTATTTTAAGAAAAATTCAGGTAATGCATTGGGTGTTTCAGACATGTACATATCTGTTATATGTACAAGAAATATATGGGAATTTATTTAATACAACTTATTATTCTCAGTAATGTTATGTTCAGAATTTCATGTTTGTAAATAGAAATATCTTTCGTATATACATACAAGCGCGTATGTGTATATAATCGCTTTTAGTGATATAACGTGAGCGTAAATTATATTAAGCGACGGTACAGATTGATGTTGCGGTGACATCGTTGATGTCGCTGACACAAAGGTCGTGTGCAGATTACAGCTCCGGTAAAATATCTGACAGTAAAATGGACAAAGGTAGTCAAATCAACTTTTACTTGTAACTCAGATTATTTACCATCAAGTATTATTAATTCAGTGTCATTAAATTCTTTTTAGCATTTTGAATGTTTAAAAGATTTTTAATTCTTGCGCGTTATCATCAGTAATATATTAGAACGGAAAAATTCACTACAAATTATCATTGTATGTCATCAAATAATGCTCAAGTTCTTTATCTTTCGCAAATATCCTAAGTTACAGCGGACGAAACATTTGTAGTTTTTTGTTAGACTAATTTTATAACCTTACTGTATTATTCAATGTGTCTATATTATGAAATATACTAAAATATTAAACACATTTTTGTATGTTTCAAAATAATAGAAAAAGTAAAATTTGGCTATTTACCGTGACACCTTATTTATGAAGTACATAATAATTGTGCATCTTTTTAGTTTGTCCTTAACTACAGTAAAGACTTTATTGTTTTATTAGATGTACTCTTTAAATTTTACATTTTCAAGTATGTACAATATAATTATTCGGCCTTGTGTAGTATGTTATTATCCTTTTTTACAATCAAGCTATTTAATATAGAGATAATAGTATTTTTATTAAACATCGTGTATTACATTTGAGGAGATCGTTATACGGAAATGATTAATGATTAATGATTAATGATTAATGATTAATAATATCGGATTGATATACTCAATATAACTGTTTTCATATAATTATAAATATATTTTACGTTTTCTTTTTATTCTCAACTGCCGACGTTTCTTATAGACGGAAACAAGATAACTATAGACATCTCTTTAAACATAAATTACACAGGTAACGGCATAGGCTACGAAAATACTCTATAAGAAACTATAAACACCTTATTTTGTTTTATTGTGCATCAATGCTAGTTTGATAGTAAGCGAGATAAATAAAATTAACATCTTTCAAGTATCAGTGATGACTAAAACCTTTAAATGTAAATGATATCGAGTAGATTACAAAATTATAATGAAGACAGAGCTGCGACTCCCGGTAAAACTTTTCCCTCGAGAAGTTCTAAGCTAGCACCACCACCAGTGCTCACATGGCTTACTTTATCTTCCGTTTTCCATTTAGCAGCGCATGTAGCTGTATCACCACCACCAATTATGGTAATTGCACCTCGTGTTGTCGCTTCTACGACATTGTCCATTAAACTTTTGGTACCTTTACTGAAATTTTCAAATTCAAAAACACCTGCTGGTCCGTTCCACACGATTGTTTTTGCTCTTTTAATAGGTTCTGTGAATCGAGTTAAATATAGTTGAACAAAATATTTTCCCAATGTTGATATGTCTTTAAGATTTTAGATATATATTAGTAATAAAGAGATCAATAAAAATTTACCGCTAAATAATTCCCTTGATTTTGATCCGACGTCAAGTCCTAACCAACCATCAGGTATACCACTTTCTAAATCTGCTGTGCCAACGGTTGCATTGTCCGCAAATTTGTCTGCAGTGACGAAATCAACGGGCAAATGTATTTGAACTTTATTTTTCTCAGCTTTCGATAATAAGTCATTAACGATTTTTGCACCTTCTTCGTCAAACAACGAATTACCGATCTAGACCAAGAAGATCATACTTTAGATTAAATATTTCAAGCGAAATAACAGTTTATCGTACTGTAGTTACCTTCATGTTTTTCGATACTTTTAAAAAGGTATAAGCCATTCCACCGCCTATGATCATCTCATTAACTTTATCCAGCAAGTTATTGATCAACTGTATTTTATCTGCAACTTTGGCACCGCCTAATATTGCCAAAAATGGTCTTTCAGGATTGTCCAATGCTTTGGCAAAATATTCTAATTCCTTTTTCAAAAGAAAACCACTTGCTCTTACTTCATATCCTTCACCAAGCATGGAGCTGTGTGCACGATGAGCTGTACCGAAAGCATCATTAATATAAATATCTCCTAATTTCCTTAATGCTTTCCTAAATTCCTCTACTTTTTCCTTATCAGCTTTTACCTAAAAAGAAAGAAAAGAAAATGCACTTAAACATAGTAAAAAATGTAAGATAAGATTTCTTAGCTTCATCTAATTAAATTTATTATATAAATGAGAATAACATTGAAATTTGCTTACTTTATTTCCATCTGCTCCAATTCCTTTACCTTCTTCCTCTATGTGAAATCTTAAATTTTCAAGTAAAATAATTGTTCCAGGTACTGGATTAGAACACGCAGCTTCAACCTCTGGTCCAATACAATCATTCAAGAATAAAATGTCCTTTCCAAGCAGGGATTTTAACTCTTCCGCAACAGGTTTCAAAGTATACTTTGGATTCGGTTGACCATCTGGACGTCCCAAATGTGACATTAAAACAACAGATTTAGCCTTCTTTTCAAGAGCATATTTGACTGTATCCAAAGCAGCAACGATTCTTTGGTTATTGGTAATTTTACCATCCTTCAATGGTACATTGAAATCAACGCTGCAATAGCAATGAGGTTAACGCTTACGAATACTATAAACTTAATACGATCTAACTCTTTGATACATCTTGGCCATAAATTAAAAAAAATATCGTCTAGTTTTATTACTAGAATATTGTTCGTAAAACATTTAACATTAACATTAACGTTAATATTTTTATAGATATATTTTTAACAACAAGTGCAAATTACATGGTACAAGATTATATTGCGTTTCACGCAATAGTTATGTTCTAATTTAGTTATTGGAAGAAAAATGGACTACAAAGAGAGATATACCGTATGAGAATTCGTTTATCCGCAAGATCGACTTTATCGATGCTAAGCTTATTCAGTGCCATAGCTTCAATGTTTGAATGGCTTGAACTTGATGTTATATCACGTACAACAGCAAATGTGTTACTACTGTTCCTCAACTTGGATGTACTTTGTCTAATGTTCCAACTACTGGTCAAATTTTTGATCACTGTCGAGTATCTGTTACCGTCTTTACACTTCGACTCGACAAAGTCAAAGCAAGGTCGACGAATACAGCGACCTCTTAAAAATGTTTGAATTACGCGCATCGAAACGATCATTTCGTACGTGTATTCGCTACAAGCTTCATCTGACAGTGAGAAATATGTGATCTATGGAGGCTTAATTTATCATTTATCTTTCTAATGCATACACAATGTGATCTAATGCATAGAAAAAGAAAGAAAAAAGTATATAGAATAGTATAGAAAATAGTCTAGAACATACTATGGAAAAGGAATTTCTAGTTTGTATAGAGTTTCGAATTTACTTAAACGGTTACGAATTAGATTAATATACTATTGGTTAACAGTCGTAACATTATTTTAGCACTTACTTTAACACTTAATAGTAGTAGTTTCATAACGGTTATTATAAAATGTTATTATAAGAACAAAGGTAATTTTCTTTCAAGCGGTAAATATTATATTACATAAAAGAAAGGTTAACGTTCGCATATATGTCGTGTCATGCGACAAAAATGAATATAATAGAGTCACGTGTGGTATAGGTACATTCGTTCTTTTATTAAATTTGACTACGACATCTAACTAATTATATCGTTTAGTTAAAACATACAATATAATAATATAATAAGGCACATAGTACGTAAATTCTGTCTTTTCTCGTTTCTTTTTTTTTTATTTTATATAACTATATACATATAGACTTACGATATCAGAATGCATATATGGTGCGTAGGCGCGCACGCACGCGTGTATTCATGGTTGCGCGCGCGCGCGTGTGTGTGTGTGTGTGTGTGTATATTATTCTCACTATCGTAATAAAAAATGGTCAAGAATATGGAGTGACGAATTGAAATTTAGTTTAATTTAGATTAATTCAAAGATACAAGATAAACACACGCACATACATGCGCACGCGTGCGAAGACATTATTAAAGTATCGATGATAGCAATAAAATCATTAATCGGCTTGAATGTACCATAGCATATACATATATGGACTAAGTCCCATAAACGGTGTTTAATCAACGTCGGGTATTCCGGTATTTTGTCTGACCGCTGCTATTCTCGATTCTGGCATAGTAGCACAGTTGCTCCCAGTTGGTTTATCTGATTTCAAAGATAACATAAAATAATGAAATTACGGGAAGAGAATGACGATTATCTTTCCATTGATAGAGGAATGTATATGCGTGTATGTGTGTACGTGCATGCGTTGTACGTGCGCGTTGAAACATGTGTAGATAATAGATCGGATTGATATCTTCTCGTTTGTTTTATTCTCATTATCGACTATAGAATCTTAATAACGAATCGTAGTTGCATGAAACGAAGATGGAAGCATTCTCTACAGGAAAAACTGAGACAAATATGTTATTATTGACCAACTACGTAAAAAAATTATAACATTCGTTGAATAAAAAAATCATGCGAATCTCGTGTGAGCATGCTCTAACCGATGCTGTACAGAAATAACACAACGTTGCTAAATGCGAATGCGAAATACGCGAAACATAGTTGTATATATTTTCTCGCAAAAAAATCTTGACTACGGTCTCTTAATTCGTAAACGGATGAAAGATAGTAGTAATAATATTATTATTACTACGGTATTGCGAAAACATTGGTATTGTAGTGATTCTTTTGTATAATCGTATAGTTCCATGATATACACGTTATTATTTGACTGATTATTTTTAATATATCTAAGTTAATTAAATCTTGAGAATTTCGCATCGATTTACATATAAATGGAAAATATTACTTTACGGAATTTGCAATTGGTATCTACATATAAAAGTAACAATCATCGTCGATTATCGACTATCGATCGAACGAAGCGTGTAATAGCTAATTTGAAATCATTGGAATCACGATGAACGACCGGTTAAGAAAGGAAAAACTTTTAAACTTTTAAGAAGAAAATTTAGAAAATTAGAAGGAATAAAGGAGAGCAAAAAACTAGGAGCATGCTATCAGTCATAGCGAATCGTTAACAATATAATGCAGAATACGCGAATCGTAATAAATATTTGAAATGGTGTCTGTGTTTGAATCGGTTTAGTTGAAAGCGAGTGGTTAGTCAAACCGCGTAAGCATCGGTGTAGAGCAAGGGGATCGGGGTGAACGGGTTGGTTGGTAGGGAAGATCGAGAAGAGAAGGAGGCGATGGAAGAAAAGGAACATGACGGTAGTTGTGTCAGTGTGTGTCCAATGCCAGTGGAACGCGACGATTTGCTTTCTGGCTCTAGCTCGCTCGTCAAAGAACTTGGGCCACCGGTTCGTAAACGAACTCACGGTGTTATCTAGATCGCATTTTAAATTCGGCAACGAATTTTATTCGTTCGCTGATAGTGTCCCAGATGAAGAGGACCGTGCAATTTATTACAAATCGCGTTACATTCTTACCGATTCTCTCCGATCAACCGATCGAACTGTTTATTCGTTTCTAGTGCTAAATAACACATCGATCGTCTCATCGATCTACTGCTGCCCTTGCTACTACTACTAGTACTACGACTACTACTACTACTACTACTATTACTACTACTACTACTACTACTACTACTACTACTACTACTACTGCTACTACTACTACTACTACCACCACCACCACCACC
>NW_016921376.1:220320-230117 GCF_001483705.2 Eufriesea mexicana
ACCACCACCACCACCACCACCGTTATCGTTGCCATCATCGTTAAGCCGCAAACGTCGCTTTGTCATCGTAATCGTTCTACTCGACGCCGTCGTCTTTGTGTAATCATCTTTCCACTCGGCACGATCTTTACGTGCTTTGTCTTTATTCGAAACTATGAAGTGGTATGTGATTATCTCTCTTTCGAGATACACCCCATGGCTCAATCTTTTCCACCGCTCGACCTCTTTCCTTTCTTTTTCATTTTCATTAGGAACAAGCTTGTCCCTCTGCCTTTATCATTCTTGCGTTTTCTAACCCGCCACTCGTTTCACTTCCCTATATACATAATATATACATAACCCTACGTTTTCCCCTACCTATACATAACCCTACGATATATACATCTGATAACTTGCATTTTATTATGTACATTTTAAGATTTTTTAAAATTACACAACACACAAAAGCGTGCGAGTGCGTGCATACGTATGTGTACGTATGTGTATGTGTGCGTACGTATGTATGAGCGTGGAAGAGAAACGACACGTAATATGTAATATATTCGAATTCTTATAACTTAAACGCCTGTGGAATAGAGAGAAGTACAGAGAAATAATTGCGATAAAGATGATTAACATTGACACTAACTAAAATTTCTAACTGTAAGCAGCAAAGTTACTTAGAAAAGTACCTTGGCGCGGAGAAAGATGCCACTTTACGTTTCATATACACATAGAGTGGGGTCGTTTAAAAATAGATGTTTAAACTTAAATTATGCCCCCTGGCGAATGGAGTTAGTAATTTAAGCATTTCGAAATTTTATTACTCGATTTTTATCGAACATATCGAAGAAAAAGACCGCCACACGTACATCATTATCGATCGAACACTCCCGCGTCTGCTTGTATTCAAAATTGATACGCCAGCAATTATTTCATCTATTAATAAAAAATTTCTTCCTTTATTTATAGACAGTAGCTCCAAAATATTCAAATAATCGTGTTCTTCGTTATCAGCTAGATTTCAATATTCAAGTTTATATAAACGATTATTAGCACAAGACTATTAATTCTTTGCAAAAGAAGGAAAAAAACGTTATACTTATATATTTATATATTTACAATTACAATCACCTACACGTGTTATTTTCTCGGAACGAGAGACAGAGTCGACCCGAATAAAAGAACAATTCTTACCTTGAGCATGACATTCGATTGCGAACATGTGAGAAATGCACGGCTTCTGCGTGACTAACAATAAATTCGAACGCAAGCGATTCGGCCATGTCGTAGTTAGACATGGTATCTGGACCAATTCTGAACTGTATAGTGTCATTCATATCGATCAATGCCGTTATCTGACTTATTGGATGCCTAAAACTTTCGCAGATATAAGAATATGTAGCACTCGCACACACGCGCGCGCCAAATTAATTCGTTTGAAATGGAAAACGAAAATTTCACTCGCTATGCAGATATTACCGTTGTTTTCTTTTGATGGAAGTTGAGCGTTTTATTTCATTTCCATAACGCGTGTCGTTTCAGATTATATTTTCACAGTTCCAAATGCCCTTTTCTTTTCTTTTCTTTTCTTTTCTTTTCTTCTTTTTTCTTTTACATGTGCAACCTCTATTTTTTGTCCCGATCTTGTAACGAGACCCATCCATATATTACACTACATACGATTTATCTTGTGCAAATAGGAACATAGAGAAAGCAATTATTAACGAATCGTAATATAACGAACAAACGATGCAATACGTCTTCTATGTGTGTGCGTGCGTGCGTGCATGCGTGTGCGGTTGTTATTATTTGCGCGATGTTCCTTGAATTCGTTAATTTGTCTGAATAAAGAGATAAAGCACTTGCATTTTCCACTGTAAAAATATCTTTTACCAACTACTTTTCACTATTTACTATTTAAATTTTCTCTCCGTTATCATATATATTGATATTCGCGTCAAGTATTATCTCACTGACTGTGAAAGAAATTAATCAAACAATTGTCTTTGTTACGCTATTAAAAGCGTGATAATATTCACTCTATTCGCGCTATTTCGATAATATCGAAGAAATTTCAAGTTCCTTTGTAAATAATATAACTTTTAGCTGCAAATATCGTGAAAATATTGCTACAATTTTAATAATGCTCTATCTTTGTGTTATAAAATATAGAGCAGTGTGTAAATTGCATTTTCTATAAAAATTAGGAAAGTTCGAGTCGTTTTATCAATTACTTTCATACATAAATATCCTCTCTTGATAATTATTTTTTCAATTATTTATCTAAAATCAAAGTTTCATTCAAATTATTTGTACTATCAATAAAAATAGAGATAGATAAACGATCGGAATTGCTGTGATGCGTGCATAGAGTGTCGGATATACATATACAGAGTGTAACACGTAGAATGCGATAATATTGACAGTAATATGTTTATGTTGAACATGGTTTTACGATACATTAGCACGGATAGAAAATATCAGATCAATTCTTACCGAACAAACGAAAGACTGTTTAATCTCGAGTGACTGAATCGCGAAACGTTTGAAATCATAGAGGGAAAAGATAGAACGGTGAACATCGATCGAGCATTCAGGTCGCTATCTTGCGGCGTTTATAAGCATTACGAATGCCGTGGTACGAAATCGAAAAATGGCCGTTCCATCGGTGTTTGACGGGATCTAGTACACCTTTCATAAAGATATTCGATATGTTCCATTCGTGGTGAAGAAAGTGATCATAGGAATAAAACGAACAGTGTAATAGAAACACAGAAAAAGTAAAATTACGAACGATTGAACGATTGCTTTCGAGTGAGAGAAACAGTAAGGAACGGGGGGGTGGGGTAGGGTGGGGTGTGGTAGGGTGAGAGTGGGGGAGGGTGAGCGAAGAAAAGGAGAGAAAGGAAAACGAAAGGGTGAGGTGAAGATAGAAACTATCGGGAAGGGAAGAAATAGTGGTAGAAAGAATTAAGGAAAAGGGGGAAAAAGCAAAGATGCAAATGGAAGTGCGGGATTGTGAAATAACGCACTCTCTGAGAAGAATTCGGATTGTGTAGAAACGTCATCAACGATTACCATACGACATTGTTGGTGGAAATAAAATATTAATCATATTTGGATCGGTTGGTATGTACGCGAGGATTTAGGGAAGGCTACGTTATATTATGAACAGTTCTGCAAATGAATTTCTAAAGTTAAAGAAGCAAAGCTATTTGTTTTCCATAGTTGCGCTATCACTCTTGGTTTATAATCACTAGGCTCGGCCTTGTTCGGTTCTGTTCGTAATAATAGTTAATCCAAGTTAGGATAGATTAGTAATGCGAACCAACTTCTTTCTTTCTTTCTTTCTTTCTTTCTTTCTTTCTTTCTTTCTTTCTTTCTTTCTTGAAAATTTTACGGCTGCGAATATTATTAAGGAAGAAGAGAAATCTGCAAACGATCGGACAGAGAAAGAAGGAACCGAACGTGACACTAGCTGACGGGTTGAACGTGGTCGAACGATTGATAGAGAGTAGACAATCGCCCCCTTCATACCCGCTGCACCCTTCGCACGCGCGTAATCATGGCTGCCTAACATAGGGCGCTCAGTATCGACCAATTTTCTACTATAATATGCTTTAGGTTAAAAACCTAACCTGTCACAAGCGCAGGGTGTGTCGTTTCTTCCACGTTGACAGCTGTAAAGTTCGCTGCATCGAGTTGTTTCGCGCTCACCTTATTTGCTATTGCGCCGATGCATTTTGATTGTTCTTCCATCTTTGTACCTATTTTTGATTGTTCGCATCGTCAAAGGCTAATAGAGGCCCAAAGACTATCAGCATGCGAATATTTTTTTTAATTTTTAACGAATCTCGTAATAGGGTTCACTTGCGCTTTTCAGGCATCTTGATCAATCTACTACTTTGCAGCCAAGGAATGTAGGCGACGAAAGTACGGATCAGAATAATAATATAACTATGATGAGCGAGGATTTGCTGCAGCCCGGCCATGTGGTCAAAGAACGGTGGAAAGTCGTGAGTCAATCCACCTTTCTCTTTCACTATTCCTCTCCTCCTTTTCTCCTCCTTTTTCAATATATTTCTCCGAAATAATCTTATTATCCATTTTGATTCACATAGTGGTTTATTGTTCTTTGTATAGGTCAAGAGAATAGGAGGTGGTGGATTTGGTGAAATTTATGAAGGCCTAGACTTAATGACCAGAGAGCAAGTTGCATTGAAAGTTGAATCGGCACGTCAATCAAAGCAGGTTCTTAAGATGGAAGTAGCAGTATTGAAAAAACTACAAGGTTGTAATCTTATATTGTTAGACCAAATGATTTAGCATAAAAGCATGGCGTATCTTTGTCAATCAAAATCACAATCACGATATCAGCAATCACGATAGCAAATATCTGTATATTTTTTTTTTCTTTTTTTATGTATGCTTGCAATCGTTTGTTGCAGGTCGAGAACATGTATGCAGGTTTATAGGATGTGGACGTAATGATCGATTCAATTATGTTGTGATGCAATTACAAGGAAAGAATTTGGCCGAATTACGACGTGCTCAACCTCGAGGTGCTTTCTCATTGTCCACCACTTTGCGTTTAGGTCTCCAAATCCTTAAAGCAATTGAAAGCATACATCAAGTAGGCTTTCTTCATAGAGATATTAAACCTGTAAGTTCTTCTTAATCTCTTTAATCGATAAGTTTATCTTAATTTTCTTTCATCAACAGTTAATTGCAGGGAGTGTTCTTTCTTAGTTTTTAAAGAACAATTTTTGCTATTTTCCTTCTCATTGGTATATTAATAAATGACCTACATAACAAACATTGCATTCGCCAATTGTTCTCCATTTCTCAGTCATTTTTATCTCTCTTTCGTATTATATTACATCTTATTTTATCAATTGAAATAAAATTCATCTTCGCTGTTTAAAATATAATGTCTCAGAGACAACCATATTTTTTATGAATCATCTGACAAATTGCAATATATTTCTGCATAATCGATGTTATGTTTACAGTCTAACTTTTCAATGGGTCGACTTCCGCATACCTCCAAGTTGGTTTATATGTTAGACTTTGGTCTAGCTCGTCAATTTACGACAGGCACTGGAGAAGTTAGACCACCTCGTAGCATGGCAGGATTTAGAGGAACCGTCCGGTACGCATCCGTGAATGCGCACAAAAACAAAGAAATGGGCAGACACGATGATTTGTGGTCACTATTTTATATGCTAGTAGAATTTATTAATGGACAACTTCCATGGCGAAAGATAAAGGATAAAGAACAGGTACACAAATATTACAAGTAATTTTTGTTTAATCGTTCGATACATGCTTTTTTTCGTCATGAAAGAGTAATCTCGCCTAAACGTTAATGTGTCGTTTTTCCTCCTTTCTCTTCCTCTCCTTTCCCATCTCTTGTTTCCTCCTGATCCACCTTTCATTTCTTCGTCTAGGTGGGTCTCATGAAAGAAAAGTACGATCATCGTTTACTTTTAAAACATCTTCCAGCAGATCTCCGCGTTTTTTTGGAACATGTTCAGGTATGCGACTTGAAAAATGTATAATATGTCTCTCTGATACGATATTTTTATTAAATACAAACATGCGATATTTAACACTTACTAAGCATCAGTAGCATAGTATTTTTGCTAAAAATATATCCTCTCATAGTCAAAGCATGTGATCGAACAATCAATGTAATATCATTTTTAGAGTTTGGGATATGCAGATAAACCGGATTATGCAATGCTGGCAGGTTTATTTGAGCGCTGCTTAAAACGTAGAGGAGTGAAATGTACCGATCCTTATGATTGGGAAAGACCATATATATCAAACGAAAGTTTACCAACTACCAGATCTCTACCTAGTAATTATCAGGTCGCTACGCCTCCGGTACTGACCACTGCGACCACGATCAATCAGGCACCAACCACGCCAAATGTCGATACAAATAATCAAGAAAATGTCGAACCCGACAACAGAAAGGAATTAGACGTAAGATTAAACATTTCCGTTTATGGTTACTAGTTTGCGTACAATATGCTAGGCATATATAAACATCTCTTTGCAGGCACAAATGGATTATGAAAGTATATGTAGAAGAAATAAACAACGCGGAGTAGAAGGATCTTCAGTGCCGTTTACATCGGCTATCAGCAATCATGGCCGAGATAAAAATTGTAATGCAACAATACCTACAATGGACAACACTCGCCAACAATCCGGACAACGAGCTCAAGGTTATTATCTTTTAAACGAAATTTAAATAAAAGGCCTTTCAGCGAATTCACATCATGGATCAGTGTGGTTTGTATAAGTCTGCCGTTTTATTCCTATAGACTCGCCTAAAAAAAGACGTGCAGTTTCAATAGAAGCAGAACCACAATCAGTTTTAATAGAAATCGAAGCAGACGTAACACCACCCCCTCATTCCGCTTCAGAACTTCCTCGCAATAAAATTGAAGTTAATGCTGCAACGCCATTAATAATATCAGCAAGTGGTGCAACATTTGCTCGATTGCGAGTCACACCCGCACCCGAAGCAACGCCTGGTGAACCTCCCAGCCCTCGAGTACAAACTGAAGTCGATGCTTGTTACTGTTCCTACGACGTTACCAATCCAAAATACGTTGGCAATCAGAGTCCTGTAGGCGTAAAAATGAATTTATTACGTTTGATTTATAAAAGGAACAACTTATTTTAAAAAATATCTCATTGCTATATAGGTAACGGAACAGAGGGAAGCGTTGAAAAGGGAACCGCGAAGGAGAACAGATGGACGTCAACAGACAAGGGCTAGCCGTGCTGCAATAAGAGATTATTCCATTACTCAGTTCGCGCAGATTGAGGATGAAAATGTGTCAGCACTGCAGCAAGTAACTAAAGGAGGTGGCGGTTTGACTATAATTTCTCAGTGGAAATCACAATTTGACGATTCCGAGGAGACTGATAATGAATGGAAAGGAGAGAATTTACAAAGTCCAGAGCATAAAGGAACTAATTTACCAGTTATGGTTCCACAGGTAAAGTTTAAAATAATTGCGTTATTATTACTTGTAACATGGAATCTGATACTTTGATAATTAAGAACTACACGAACTTAATTTTATTTATTAAGTGTGGTTAAATTAGCCTTATGTCTGAGACAAAAATTTGTCACGATCTGTTTCGATACTCGTTATTACACGCCGCCCCGCTTCCCGCCCCCCTCCCCCTTTTGTTTTCTTTATCTTTTTATTTCTTTCCTTTTTTTCTTTTTTTTTTTATCTTTTTTCCTTTGTTTCTTTTCTTCTGTTTTTGGAGAAATACCAACATATCCGACATTTAAAAAAATATGTGTTGATATTCTAGCCACATCTGGCCCATAACGACGTCCTCCTTTGATGCGCCTGTTATCTGCTACAGAATCGAATTGAGACCTCTATATCTATCATCGTTACATGCTTTATCTATTTTTCTGTATTTCATATTGTTACTTTTTCCTCTGTTCTCTTTGTTTTCTTTTTTGGAAGCTTGTTTATTGAATTTGCAAAATGACAATTTATTGTGCTTTGAGCACACTTCATACCACCATACGTGTTGACGAAAAAATTCAACGAAATCTACACGTTTCTAGACAATGTGTTTCTTCGGAGAAAGAGCATTTAGCGTTAGAAGCGCATGCTGCGTGTTATGTAGTAGTAGATCAAGAAAGAGTACGATTAACGAAAATGTTATGTGCGTGTTCGATTATTATGTTCGTATTGCCTTTTGTACATTTGTCAGTTTGATTTGAGTTATAAACGTCGAAGTAATAAGGGTGGTATAATTTGGTTTTATAAAATTTGTACATACAGTCAACAGTTGGTAGTGATGCTGTGACTATCGCAACTTCAGTGCCTGCATCTATTGATGCAAAAACGACAGTAATTCAGTCAACCATGTCGGTCGCGCCTCAACATTCGATAATACCAACTGCCCTCTCTCGAATAAGTGAAGATTCTACGAAACCCGCGGCTCCTCACAGGTGTTTAAACATAGCTGGTATCGAGAAATATCCAGACCTTCAAGGTGCGCTTCCACGCGCTTGGAGTGTTCCTGCATTGGCACCACATGTTCGCGCTTACCTCGAAGCACCTCTGGTACGTAAATAATTTATTTTTGTTAGAATTGAATTTGAATTAGAATTTGAATTAGAATTTGAATTTGAATTTGAATTTGAATTTGAATTTGAATTTGAATTTGAATTTGAATTTGAATTTGAATTTGAATTTGAATTTGAATTTGAATTTGAATTTGAATTTGAATTTGAATTTGAATTTGAATTTGAATTTGAATTTGAATTTGAATTTGAATTTGAATTTGAATTTGAATTTGACAAAAACGCATCAAGTGATTAAGTAGTTAGATATTTTATCGGTATTGAGAATTGTATTATTTATAAACATTTATTGTGTTTTAACAACAGGTACAACAAGCCGCGTTCGATGATTTATTATACGAGGTTGACGTCATGAGAAATATAGCAACGCGTTACGATGAACCACGGCAAAGCCCTCCACCACGAAGAGCGAGCGTACCGGCTGTTGCTTTCTCGCCGCCTAACACAATACCTAGCACACCTAGAGGAGAGGAAGAAGAGGAAGCAGTAGCAGGAAGACTGGAGATTAGAGTAGTTGACGCAACAGGTGGTGCTACCGTTGTACAAACTACGGCGGATAGAAAACCATTGCAAAGTAAGTACGAATACTTACGTACAAATGTATTCAACATACGTTCATTTTATCATTTCTTTTTTTTGTTTTGCTTCAAAGTTTTTTGGAGCTAGTATTACTATTATTATTGTTGATATTGTTATAGCCACTATTATATTATCATTATTATCAAATTCTTAATATCATATTCATTTAACACAACTTTATAGGAAAAATGACAAACGGTACAGTAGATAGTGTGGCTAGTCCTAATCCAGAAAGAGAGGAACTTTGGATATACGCTGATGCTGTTGAAAATCGAGCACCTGTCGATGATGCCGTGCACAAGGAGAACAGCACTATCTCTGCCTCGGCCACTATACCGAATGCAGCACCACTTCGTGAATATAAGGACGATAAAGAAAAGGAGGCTTCTAATAGGACTTATAATACTATCAGTAAAATTCCAATTCCGGTTAAAAGTCCTAGATGTTCACTTTCGGAATCAACTCCAGAAACAAATATGCAAAATACCAAGAGTAGTGTGGGGAATGAAATAGAAAAATCGTCTACAGCTGTGGCCGTAACAAGGGAAAAAGATGCTAGTTAGTAAGATTTCTTTTTATCTTACACTGTAATTTGATGATTCTATGTTCCTAAATTCAAACGCGACATTTAATTTTTTTTAATGTTTTACCAATTTATTTCACGATTACCACGAGTTTAGCTTACTATGTAGAAACGTCTAAGTTAGAACTGTTTGAATGACATGTATTCTTTGAGGCTTATTACTTAAAAGTTATTACTCTAAAAACTCGTTAAAGACTAGAGGCGTATTTAAAAACATAATAGTTTAAAAATGATCTTTGTTTCCTTTATATATATATAAATATGAGTTATTCAGTCACATCTTATTTGGATTTTACTTTTCTCTTTTTACGCGAAAGTATACAGTTATAAACATCACTGTATATTTATCATTTTTCGTACGAAACTTTTCCTTCCTTTCTTTGAAGACATTTGTGCATGTGTATGCATACGTTCGTTGTTTGATAAATTATGTATAGAAGATCCTAAAGACATAATTATTAAGTATATTTTTATTATTTAAGAGAAGATAGGGAGCGACGGGAAGGGGGGGGGGGG